>NC_091343.1:632801-640587 GCF_038502225.1 Cherax quadricarinatus
TTTCATTAGTATTTCTTAACAAACCATACCCCGGCCGGGACTGAACCCGCAGTCAGAGAGTCTCAAAACTCCAGACCGTCGCGTTAGCCACTAAACCAGCTAGCCACAATAAGATTCGTCCAACTAGGTATATTTCTACACCATAGGAAGGTTAGCACAGGCACCACTGTGATCACAAATGCAAGTTTTTACAGACGAATCTCCAGCTAGCGTGGCCGTGACGAACTCTAGCTCAAGTCCCTTCACTGCCGTCAACATGACTCACGAAATCGTGTCATTACGATTTCGTGAGTCATAGTATTTCTTACATTCAGCTATTTAGCTAGTATGGCTTTCCTTCTATTGAGTGAGCACAGGAAACTGCCCAATCTCCTTGAATCTTGAGAAAGGAAGCAGAAGCACTGTGTGTGCCACTAACAAACTATGGCGAAGATTATTAGAAGAGTGATGGAGCACCTAGAAAGGAGTGTATTCAGACATGACAACTAGCACAACTTTTGGGATGGAAAATCCTGTGCCGAACCTACTGGAGTTAGTTCTACAACAGGGAAACAGAAGTAAGGAAGGAGACAGTGGGGTGGGTAGATTGCATTTTCCTCGACTGTCGGAACACTTTTGACAAGCACTAAACTAGACACTGTTACAAAACTACAGGAGACAGGAATAACAGGCAAAGCACTACAATGGAACAAGGCATGCCTGACAGGTAGGAAACAACCAGTGATGGACAGTGAAGATGTGTCGGAATGTGTGCATTTGACGAGAGTGGTTTCCCAGGGATCAGTCCTAGGACCAGTGTTTTTTTTATACGCCAATGACGTAATGGAAGGGAAAGACTCAAGAGGCATACCTGTTCACAGATGATATGAATATAATGAGGAGAATATATACAAGCCAACGGAGGATCAGGAAAGGCTACAAATGGAACTGGATGGGATGCACGCCACGTCTGACAAATGGCTCCTGGAGTTAAACTACCACAATTGCAAAGTTATGAAGTTTGGGGAAAGACACAGTAGATAGTGGACGAATTACAGGCTCCGGGGGCAAATGCTGTAAATCTCACTCAAGGAGGACCTTGAGATGAGTATTATACCGAATACATCACCTGAGGTGCAAATCAACCAAGTAACTGCTGCAGCAAATGAGTGTCTTGCAAATCTAATAACAGCTTGTCGACATCTAAATTAGAAGTCATTCACGATACTGTACACCGTGTACGTTATGCCAACAATGAAGTATGCAGCAGCAGTATGGAGCCCCATATGAAATGTCAAGAAATTTAAGAAAATGCAGATATTTCCAACGAGAATAATCCTGGAGCTAAGGGGGTGTGTCTTATGAGGAAATGTTAAGGGAACTCAACCTGATAACGGTGGAGAACAAGAGGAATAGAGATAACTGAAAAAAAAATGCAAAATACTCTGAGGAACTGACAAGGTGAATAAGAATAGAATAATTTAGAAACAGGAAACAAGAATACAAGAGCACAGCAGGAAATTGAAAACTCATATGAGTTATAGGGATGTTACGAAGAATTTCTTAAGCCTTAGTGTTATCAGAAAGTGGAATGAACTGGAGAGTGAACTGGTAAAGGCAGGACCCATTCATAGCTTCAATAAAAGGAATTTATAAGATGCTCGAACTCAACAGAGTGAACCTAGCAGCGTCTAGCAAAGAGACAGGGCCAGGAGCTGTGTATCCACTACTGGAACCAAATATAGGTGAGCACATATAGGTGGGTATACACTCACCCCAGCACACACAGAAGACAGAGAACTCAGGAAAATAAAGAGATTAACCGAAGAGCCAGAAACGAATATGCACAGATAAGAAGGGAGGCTCAGAGACAATATGAAAATGACATAGCATCAAAAGTCAAGACTGACCCGAAGCTGTTGTACAGCCACATCAGGAGAAAAACAACAGTCAAGGACCAGGTAATCAGACTGAGGAAGGGTGATGGGGAATTCACAAGAAACGACCAAGAGGTATGTCGGGAGCTCAACACGAGATTTAAAGAGGCATTTACAGTGGAAACCAGTAGGACTCCAGGAAATCAGAACAGGGGGGCACACCAGCAAGTGCTGGATGAGATACATATAACCAAGGAGGAGGTGAAGAAGCTGCTATGCGAACTTGACACCTCAAAGGCGGTGGGACCAGACAACATCTCTCCATGGGTCCTTAAAGAGGGAGCAGACATATTGTGTGAGCCATTAACAAAGATCTTCAACACATCATTTGAAACTGGGCAACTCCCTGAGGTATGGAAAATGGCAAATGTAGTCCCAATTTTTAAAAAGGGAGACAGACATGAGGCACTAAACTACAGACCTGTATCACTAACGTGTATAGTATGCAAGGTCATGGAGAAGATCATCAGGAGGAGAGTGGTGGAGCACCTGGAAAGAAACAAGTGTATAATTGACAACCAGCACGGTTTCAGGGAAGGAAAATCCTGTGTCACAAACCTACTAGAGTTTTATGACAAGGTGACAGAAGTAAGACAAGAGAGAGAGGGGTGGATTGACTGCATATTTTTGGACTGCAAGAAGGCCTTCGACACAGTTCCTCACAAGAGGTTACTGCAAAAGCTAGAGGATCAGGCACACATAACAGGAAAGGCACTGCAATGGATCAGAGAATACCTGACAGGGAGGCAACAACGAGTCATGGTACGCGACGAGGTGTCAGAGTGGTCGCTTGTGACAAGCGGGGTTCCACAGGGGTCAGTCCTAGGACCTGTGCTGTTCTTGGTATATGTGAACGACATAACGGAAGGGATAGACTCAGAGGTGTCCTTGTTTGCAGATGATGCGAAGTTAATGAGAAGAATCAAATCGGATGAGGATCAGGCAGGACTACAAAGAGACCTGGACAGGCTACAAGCCTGGTCCAGCAACTGGCTCCTTGAATTTAACCCTGCCAAATGCAAAGTCATGAAGATTGGGGAAGGGCAAAGAAGACCGCAGGCACAATATAGTTTAGATGGCCAAAGACTGCAAACCTCACTCAAGGAAAAAGATCTGGGGGTGAGTATAACACCGAGCATATCTCCTGAGGCGCACATCAATCAGATAACTGCTGCAGCATACGGGCGCCTGGCAAACCTACGGATAGCGTTCCGATACCTCAGTAAGGATTCGTTTAAGACTCTGTATATCATTTACGTCAGGCCCATACTGGAGTATGCAGCACCAGTTTGGAACCCACACCTAGTCAAGCACGTCAAGAAATTAGAGAAAGTGCAAAGGTTTGCAACAAGACTAGTCCCAGAGCTACGGGGATTGTCCTATGAAGAAAGGTTGAGGGAAATCGGCCTGACGACACTGGAGGACAGGAGGGTCAGGGAAGACATGATAACGACATATAAAATACTGCGCGAAATAGACAAGGTGGACAAAGACGGGATGTTCCAGAGAAGGGACACAGACACAAGAGGTCACAATTGGAAGATGAAGACTCAGATGAATCAAAGGGATGTTAGGAAGTATTTCTTTAGTCATAGAGTAGTCAGGCCGTGGAATAGCCTAGAAAGTGACGTAGTGGAGGCGGGAACCATACATAGTTTTAAGGCGAGGTATGATAGAGCTCATGGGGCAGGGAGAGAGAGGACCTAGTAGCAATCAGCGAAGAGGCGGGGCCAGGAGCTGTGACTCGACCCCTGCAACCACAAATAGGTGAGTACAAATAGGTGAGTACACACACACACACACACACACACACACACACACACACACACACACACACACACACACACACACACACACACAGGGAAAACCTGAAGCCACACGGGAGCCCAGAGACGTAGAAGGCTAAGATGATAGTGGTGGTAATGGAAAACCTCATGAATCATAACAAGGTCAGTACGCTGAGGTCGGTGGTCACGTGTGGTCATACCTGCCCTGAGCTGTCTGGGTATTAGCGTGGGGTGCTACCAAGCACCATGGCTTGTTGTAGTGTTTTAGAATCTCAGCTTAAAGTGTTGAAGAAGGAGATATTACCAGGATACCGGGGGATATGTTTAAAAGACAATATTCAAAATAAAGTTGCTAGTAATGGCAAATCAACTGATCAACAGATAAAGAGAGATAGTAGAGGGTAACGAGTGACTAGCTCCCTTAAGGTTTACTACTCAAATAGTAGGAGTCTAAGAAATAAGATAGGTGAGCTAAGATTACTTGCAAGTGTAGGTAATATAGATATTATTGCTATAACTGAGACTTGGTTCAACCTGAAAGATAGAGAAATGCCTTCTGAATGCAACATACAGGGTTATAAACTATTCCACACTGATAGGGTCAGCAGGAAGGGTGGTGGAGTGGCGATGTATGTCAGAGAAAATTTAAACTGTTTTCTTAGAAACATCGGACATAGAATCTGTTTGGCTACAGTTTCTCGAGAGGTATGAAAAATTAATTTTGGGTGAGATATATAGGCCCCCAAACCTTGATAGGGAGTGCAGTAAGCTGTTATGGGACGAAATTCGTAAGGCGTCTGGATATGAAAATGTTGGGTTAATGGGGGATTTTAACTTTAGACAAATTGATAGGAACAATTTGACAGGAAATCTTGAGTCTAGTGACTTTCTTGATACTGTTCAGGATTGCTTTTTAAAACAGTTTGTGACAGAACCAACTAGAGGAAACAATCTGCTTGACTTGGTTCTTGCCAACCAAGATTCACTAATTAATAATCTTGAGGTTAATGATGAGTTTGGGGAAAGTGATCACAAATCACTTAGTTTCAATATATAATGGAATTACCCAGATAACTGCAATCAAGTCTCTGTCCCAGACTTTCGACTGGCTAATTTCCTGGGACTGAAAAATTACCTGGGTGGGCTAAATTGGGATGTCCTGACTATGGGTGAGGTAGGTGATCTTGGTTGCCAATATGACGTTTTTCAGAGCATAGTTCTAGCTGCCCAGACAACTTTTGTTCCGAGTAGGGAAATTAGATCTAACAAAAATGATCCCAAATGGATGAACAATAGATTAAAACATCTCATTGGTCAAAAGAGAGGCATATATATCAAAAGAGGGGATGGGGAGTTAACAAATCAATATATTCAATTAAAGAGAGAAATAAAAAAAAGGAATAAGAGAAGCAAAAAGGAATTATGACGCTAAGGTCGCGAGGGATTCGAAGAGGGTTCTTTCAGGTATACAGAAGTAAGATTAGGGACAAGATTGGCCCACTTAAGAGTAACTCAGGTCAGATCACTGACAGTGATAGAGACATGTGTTAAATTCTCAATTTTTTACTTCCTCTCAGTCTTTACTCAGGAAGATACTAGCGAAATTCCACAAATAATAAATTATGTAGAACAGGACGATAATAAACTATGTACGATTGCGGTAACTAGTGACATGGTCCTCAGACAAATAGAGAAATTAAAACCTAACAAATCCCCAGGTCCTGATGAACTGTTTGCAAGGGTGTTAAAGGAATGCAAAGAGGAAATTTGTAAACCTTTGGCTAATCTTTTCAACATATCACTACAAACTGGCATAGTGCCTGATAAGTGGAAAATGGCAAATGTAATACCTATTTACAAGGCAGGTTCGAACTATAGACCAATAAGTCTTACCTCCATAGTGGGAAAATTTATGGAATCAATAATTCAATAATTCCCATCTTGATAGGCATAAATTAATAAATGAATCTCAACACGGTTTTACTAAGGGGTTTTCCTGTCTTCCGAATTTACTAACTTTTTTCACTAAGGTGTTTGAGGAGGTAGATCATGGTAATGAATATGATATTTTTATATGGACATCAGTAAGGCTTTCGACAGAGTTCCACATCAGAGACTTTGAAGAAACTTAAGGCGCACGGAATAGGAGGAGAAATTTTTCCTGGGTAGAGGCGTGGTTGACAAATAGGCAGCAAAGATTTTGCATAAATGGGAAGAAATCAGAATGGGGGCACGTCACAAGTGGTGTTCCTCAGGGGTCAGTGTTGGGCCCCTTGTTGCTCACAATTTATATAAACGATATAGATGAGGGAATAAGTAGCAACATAAACAAATTTGTTGATGACACCAAAATAGGCCGCCCAATTCATTCTATAGAGGACATTAGAGCACTCCAGGATAATTTGAATAGACTGATGCAGTGGTCGGAGAAGTGGCAGATGCAGTTTAATATAGACAAATGCAAAGTTCTAAATGTTGGACAGGACAATAGCCATGCCACTTATAAACTGTGTAGATCTTAATACGACTGACTGCGAAAAGGATTTAGGAGTTCTGGTTAGCAGTAATCTGAAACCAAGACAACAGTGCATAAGTGTTTGCAATAAAGCTAACACAATCCTTGGCTTCATATCAAGAAGCATAAATAATAGGAGTCCTCAGGTTGTTCTTCAACTGTATATATCCTTGGTTAGGCCTCATTTAGATTATGCTGCACAGTTTTGGTCACCGTATTACAGAATGGATATAAATGCACTAGAAAACGTACAGAAATCTTCCCTATGAGGATAGACTGAGGGCCCTGAATCTGCACTCTCTAGACAGGCGCAGAATTAGGGGGGATATGATTGGGGTGCATAAATGGAAAACAGAAATAAAGGGGATGTAAGTAGCGTGCTGAAAATATCCAGCCAAGACAGGACTCGCAGCAATGGCTTCAAGTTGGAAAAGTTCAGATTCAGGAAGGATATAGGAAAGCACTGGTTTGGTAATAGAGTTGTGGATGAGTGGAACAAACTCCCGACTACCGTCATAGACGCTAAGACGTTGTGTAGTTTTAAAAATAGGTTGGATAAATACATAAGTGGGTGTGGGTGGGTGTGAATTGGACCTGACTAGCTTGTGCTACTAGGTCTGGTGCCGTGCTCCTTCCTTAAGTGGAAGTAACCTGACTAGGTGATCATTGTTCTAGGCCGGAGGGGTGGCATGGGCCTGCTTCGCATGGGTCAGTAGGCCTGTTGCAGTGTTTCTTCTTTCTTATGTTCTTATGTTCTCTTCCAGTGAGAAAGGAGAGGACGATCCAGCAAGACTGGACATTGTATTCACCTTGAGTAGTTGAGATATTGAGGACATCACACATGAAAGGCCCCTCAGAGCTAGTGATCATGTGGTCCTGAGCTTCGAATACATAGTAGAGTTAAAAGTGGATAGGAATGTAAGAAAGGCAGGACAGATGAAGCCAAACTACAAAAGAGGTGTTTCACGAGGTTCAGTGGGAAAGAGAATTGGCAGGAAAATCAGTCAATGATAAGATGGAATGTATGACAACAATATGCAAGGAAGCAGAGAAGTGGTTCGTACCCAAGGGCAACAGAAATAATGAGAAGGCCAGGACGAGCCTTTGGCTCAAATAAAGGTGTAGAGAGGCCAAAACTAAGTGTGCTAAAGGATGGAAGAAGTATAGGAGGCAAAGGACACAGGAAAATAAGGAGATAGTCTAAGTGCCGGAAATGAATATGCACAAATGAGGAGGGAGGCCCAGCGACAAAACGAAAATAATACAGCAGCGAAAGCCAAGTCTGACTCGAAGCTGTTATACAGTGACATCAGGAGAAAAACAACAGTCAAGGACCATGTAATCGGCTGATTATGTACCTAAAAGAAGAAGTACACAGGGAACAAAGGGCCATACAGGATATTGCAAGAAACCCAAAATATTTCTATTCCTATGCAAAATCCAAGCTAAGAACTACCTATAAAACTGGACCATTATTGAGAGGAGATTCGTATACCGACGATGAAATCCTAAAAGAACAGCATGAGTCGGTGTTCAGCAACCCACTATATGACAACACGGTAGAAAAT
>NC_091343.1:640687-648187 GCF_038502225.1 Cherax quadricarinatus
CCCTTGTCTTATATGGCAAGATGAGCGTTGCTGCTTTAAGCCAAGATCGCAAGTATTACATATTCGGCATGACATATTTATATATATATATATATATATATATATATATATATATATATATATATATATATATATATATATATACATACATACATACATATATATATATATATATATATATATATATATATATATATATATATATATATATATATATATATATATATATATATATAAATATATATATATATATATATATATATATATATATATATATATATATATATATATATATATATATATATTTCTATGTGAACATTTATTAATAAACAGAATACATATACAGAAAAAACAAACATGAATACAATGGCACAATGTATCAAAGATCATGAATTTCCTCCAGCTCCTCCGAGGCTGGACGTGAGCCAAGTATGCAGCAAGCATTTCCCCTCTGGATGGCTATGCTGAGGCGCTGGAACATGAAAGTGGCTGCCCTTGGGTCGATGAGTCTGGAACCCAATTCTTTAAGGAAACGTGTGGCATTTTTTCCCCATGATCCCAAGGTCTCTGATCCCACTGGGACAAATTAATACTGTTGGCTAATGTCCCTGTACTTGCTGATCTTGTACTCCTCCCTGTGATCAGCAGCTCCTCCCTGTCGCCCCACACTGTGATGGATATAGGTGTCAGCCAGTGTGGACACATAGGTATAGTCCCTTGCTAAGAGCTTGCCATTCTTCCAAGGATAGATGGTGAATTTTTTGAAACAAGGCTGCTTAACATAATCCTTCCTAATAGGGTTAAATGGTTCAGATATGTTGATGATATTTTGTGTTTTATGCCCGAGAATGTAGATATACACCATTTCCTTGGTAAATTAAATAGCTTAGCCCATTCTATAAACTTTACTGTTGACTTTGAGGAAAATAACTCATTGCTTTTTCTAGATGTTTTAATTATTAAGAGTAATAAAGAATTCAAATTTAAGATTTACAGAAAACCTACAAATAACTGTTCCTGTGTACACTATTATCCTTCACATCAAGAGAGAGTTAAAATGTCTGTTTTTTCATCAGTGTTTTTGAGAGCTTTGCGTATTTGTAGTCCTGAGTTCATAGATGAGGAAATATCCAAAATTTATGAAATAGCTAACGATTTGAAATACCCATGAAACGTAATGGATAAATCTTTTAAAATTGCTAGAAATACTTTTTACAATTCAAAAAGGGACAAATAACCTTATTCAACTAAAAATATGTTGGGTCTCCCTTACCATGAAAACTTGGTTGATATGCCTTCTCTTCTTAAGACTTTTAATATCAAAGTTGTATTTAAAAATCTTGATACAGTAAAAAAAAATGAGGATCAGGCAGGACTTCAAAGAGACCTGGACAGACTGGATACCTGGTCCAGCAAATGGCTTCTCGAATTTAATCCCGCCAAATGCAAAGTGATGAAGATAGGGTAAGGGCACAGAAGACCGCAAATGGAGTATAGGCTAGGTGGCCAAAGACTGCAAACCTCGCTCAAGGAGAAAGATTTTGGAGTGAGTATAACACCGAGCATATCTCCGGAAGCACACATCAACCAGATAACTGCTGCAGCATTTGGGTGCTTGGCAAACCTGAGAACAGCGTTCTCAGGTTAGTAAGGAATCGTTCAAGACACTGTGCACCGTGTACGTCAGGCCCATACTGGAGTATGCAGCACCAGTTTGGAACCCGCATTTGATCAAGCACGTCAAGAAATTAGAGAAAGTGCAAAGATTTGCGACAAGGTTAGTTCCAGAGCTAAGGGGAATGTCCTATGAAGAAAGATTAAGGGAAATAGGCCTGACGACACTGAAGGACAGGAGTGTCAGGGGAGGTATGATAACGACATATAAAATACTGCGCAAATAGACAAGGTGGACAAAGACAGGATGTTCCAGGGAGGGGACACAGAAATAAGAGGTCACAATTGGAAGTTGAAGAGTCAGATGAGTCAAAGGGATGTTAGAAAGTATTTCTTCAGTCATTGAGTTGTCAGGTAGTGGAATAGCCTAGAAAGTGGCGTAGTGGAGGCCGGAACCATACACTGTTTTAAGACAAGGTTCGATAAAGCTCATGGAGCAGGGAGAGAGAAGACCCAGTAGCAACCAGTGAAGAGACACGGCCAGGAGCTAAGACTCGACCCCTGCAACCACAAATAGGTGAGTACACAAACACACACACAGGTGTAGCGACCATTGAAGAGGCGGGGCCAGGAGCTATGACTCGACCCTTGCAACTACAACTACGTGAGTACAACTTGATGAGTACAACCAGGTGCCAGGTCCGTGGAAAGTTGACAGTGTCAGTGCGCATCACAATCAGAAAAGGAAGGTGAAGGTAACAGTTACATAAAAACAATTTGAATCAGTGCCAGGAGTGAGAGTGGAAGGCCATAGGCCTAGAGTGGGTGTAGGTGGTATTGCCACATCCCAATACCCACTCTAGGCCATAGGCCTAGAGTGGGTGTAGGTGTTATTGCCACATCCCAATACCAAACCAGAATAAGTGAGACCCAAGCCAGGGTGATAAGAGATAAGGACAGAAGAGTTAGTGAATACCGTGTATACAGTGATAGATGAGTTAGTGAAGACAGTGAAGAAATCATAGACAAAGCAGGAGCCAAAACCTGAAGCATCTTACAGGAGAGAGCTGGATGCAGTGCTGTAGGCGTAAAGTACACAACCTTTTTGTAATTGCAAGGAGAGTAGGCCCTTTATTCCTGATACCTGAAGGTCATTAATCCTGCTCTGGAGAGCTGAATATCATACTAGAGCACTAAACACTTATAAAATTGAGAAGATCTGGGAAGGGGAGTAGGGGATAAAAGGAACTGCACTGCGCACGCAGGCGCTAGGTCAGACAAAATGCACTAACATTCAGTACGTAAAACTATTCAGGTATACACAAGTAAGTGCATAGGTTATTGTACACAGCAGCATATGTGTAGACCACGTATACCCCTCAACCCCATCCTTCCCTCTCTCCCCACCCCTCTCTACCCTTTTCTACTCTGTCTCTGTCACTCATACTCTTTTTTTTTTTTTTTTTTTTTTTTTTTTTTTTTTTTTTTTTTTTTTTTTTTTTTTTTTTTTTTTTTTACAGAGGCTTTGACATTGTTTGTGATCCCTATCTCTCTCTCTCTCTCTCTCCCTCTCTCTCTCTCTCTCTCTCTCTCTCTCTCTCTCTCTCTCTCTCTCTCTCTCTCTCTCTCTCTCTCTCTCTCTCTCTGTCTGTCTGTCTGTCTCTCTCTCTCTCTCTCTCTCTCTCTCTCTCTCTCTTTTTTTTATTTTTACACAGGGTCTGACAAGGTTAAGGATCCCTAGCTTTATTGACAAGCTATTTACAAGTTAAGAATTCCTAACTTTATTGGCAAGCTAAGAGCTGTTACCTACATCAACTCATTTGAAAGCATTTTTATTGCTATGAGACATACAAGTAGGGAACAGAATGAAGTTGGAGCCATCTGTGGGCCAGGATTTTCATCTGATCAACTGACTTTATCTCATTGACATCATTATGCTGTACGAATGTGTTCCTTACTCGAGTCATCCTGGGTATATAGGATCTCAGATGGAGTGATGTTCTGGAGAAGGGTACAGCCAGAGTGAAGTTGCTGCTTTCTGCCCATCTTGTGGCATAAAAGCTTGTTTCACGCTGTCCTCGAAGTGGATCCAAGTGTGGTACTTTGACAGTATTGGCCTTGTACGTAACAGTAAGGCCACCCACATCCCTCCTGTGTTGAAGGCTCTGCTGAAATGACACATCTATCCAGGATGGGTCCAGGCGAGAGATGAGACGTCTTGCTCTGTTCTCTACTCTACCAAGCAGTCGCAGATGAGAGGGGGGGCAGGCAAACCATGAAAGTGGAGCATACTCAAGGTGTGAGCATACTTGTGCCTCGTACAGAATCTTGCAACCCCTACTGTCAAGCAGATGCTAGATATGGCGAAGTGCTGTAAGCTTCCTGGCTGCCTTGTTTGCAAGATTTGCAATATGGTTCTTCATGGTTAGTTTGGAGTCAAATTTCACCCCAAGGATATCAACTTCTTCTCCAGGTGCCAACACCCTCCTATTCATCCTTACTACTGCACCACTCTCTCTCTCTCTCTCTCTCTCTCCCTCCCTCCCTGGCTTCCCCCGCACTTCCCTCTCATCCCTAGCCTTCTCCCTATCATTCTCTCTCTCCCTCTCTCTCCCTGTCTCTCTCACTTTCTCTCCCTTTCTCTATCTTCCTCCCCTCCCATCTCTCTCGTTCTCTCTGTCTCTCTTCCTCTCCCTCTGTCTACCTACCAATCCATCTCCCTACCTCTTCCTCTCCACCTTCCACCCATTTTCCTTTCCTCCTCCTCCACCCTGGCTTCTCCCTCTTCCATCTCCTTCCTAGCCTCTTCCCTCACCCCCCACACACACTCTGAAAATACATAAGCTTGTTTCTGGGGTAAAATAATAAAAAAAATGAGTAACCAAAGAGGGCTGAGACTCAGGGGTCTGGTGGACAAACCCGAGAGAGAAGAACCTGGGAGGAAAGATTGGGAGGTAGAGCTCAAAAAAATGGAGGAAGAGTGGGGAAGGAAGCTAGCAGAGCTTGGCAGGAGAATGGAGGAGAGGATAACTGAGGAGAGCATGAAGTGGGGACTACAAGTCTTAGCAGCAGAAGATAAGATAAAGTGCTTAGATGAGGAGCTAAGAAGTCTGAAACAGATTAGAGAGACAAATGACAGTACAGACATGACATCAGGAACATCTATACCAGTCACAGACAAGGGGACTGTAGGGATCCAGGAAAAGATATGCACAATTGAGAGACCTGTAGACAATGAAAGAGCTATGACACATGCAGAGACTCCAACAGACAACTGCAGTGGCAAGGAACAGGTGAGCAGGAAAGGCAGTTCACTGAGCATAGGGGCTGCAGCAAGGGTAGGGAATGAAGGCAGGAACGTTTCGATGGAAGGAACTAAAACCCCTCAGAGGATACAAAGGGAGACACAGTGGGAGGAGGAGAGGGAGAGGTCAGTGTTTGTCAATGGGCTCCGAGAAGTCGAAGGGAAAACCCACGATGAAGGAAACCAGGAGGAGAAGAAAGTGATCGAAGGTATCATGAAAGCAATAAGTGAGGGAGACATGACCCAGGTGACAAATTTTCGGAGAACTGGTTGGTTTGCGAGTGGAAGGAAATGGCCAGTCAAAGTAATCTTCAAGGCAGAATCAGCTCGAACCAGGATCCTGCAGGAGAAAGCACGACTCAAGGACAAACCAGAGTACCAGAGTGTGTACCTCGATTGCGACAGAACACAAAAAGAAAGGATGATACTGAGATAGAGGGTGAAAAGATGAAAGGAGGAACGAGATGCATTGATGAAGATGAGCAGAACCCAGGGCAAACACACCTTACAGAAACGCCCATAGAAGGACTCTAGCCACGACAACCCCAAAGCAACTAACCAATCTAAACCAAAACCCACACACTGTTCCCTCTGCCCCCACCCCCACATCACAAACCCCACCCCTACAGCAGCTCCCCAAGGGCACTCTGCCCTCACCCCCATCACAAACCCCACCAACACTGCAAACCCCTATATGCCCCCTCCAGGGCTCCCACTCCCCCAACTCCAATATTTTCCCAGGACCACCATGACAGATAAGAAGTTGAAGGTGTAGTACACGAACGCAGATGGATTAACAAATAAATATGAGGAGTGGCATGAAAGAATCAATGAGAAGTCCACAGACATCAAAGCAGTCACAGAAACGAAACTCGCTGAGACAATAACAGATGCAGTCTTCCCATCAGGATATCAGATCCTGAGGAAAGACAGAAGGAGCAGAGGGGGAGGAGGGGTTGCACTACTCATAAAAAAACGATGGGGTTTTGAGGAAATGGAAGGCATGGGCAAGATTGAGAAAGGGACTGCACAGTAGCTACAATTCAGCCTTAGGAACATAAGGTAGTCATTGCAGTGAAGTATAGCCCTCCACAGAACTGCAGGAGGCCAAGAAAAGAATATGAAGAGAACAACAGAGCGATGATGGACACACTGGCTAAGGTGGCACGAAGACAGAGGCGTCCTAAGGGGGGCGGGGGGCGGGCCGCCCCTGATGACACCATTTAAGCATATTCCTTCTTCCAAAGGTGTATCTTCTGATTTCTCCAAACCGGCAACTATTCGCTTATGTAGTATAAGTTTAAAATTCCAAAGTAGATGTTTCTAAGCACTTATGTAGATCTTAAGATTTATCTCACTTGTTGCCAAGAGTAACACCTCTTGGCGGTAATTCTTTGTTATCATAATAATAATAATAATAATAATAATAATAATAATAATAATAATAATAATAATAATAATAATAATAATAGCAATATCTTTATTTACTACAAGTACATGTACAAGGTATACAGTCCTAGCTGACATCAGTGACATACTACTATATAGAAAGCCGCTTGTTATGCTGAACATTTCGGGCAAATTAGGTCAGTGTCTCAGGATGAGACCCACACCAGTCCACTAACACCCAGGTACCCATTTACTGATGGGGAACATAGACAACAGGTCTAAAGGAACTCGCCCAATATTTCTACCCTGGCTGGGAATCGAACCCAGACCCTCGCCGTGTGAAGCGAGAGCTTTTGTTTTTAGAGATTTTAAAATTGAAGTTGAAAAATTAAGGAAATTAAGGTTTTCTTACCAAAAAATAGTGTAAAATTCTGGCAAAATGTTGATGAAATCAGCTTTTTTCTATCATATTTCTAAGTATGTTTTTTTCAAAGATGTAATTTTTATGTTTTTACTGTCATGAAAAGGTCATGTTGGCAATTAGTGCTTTTATTTTTGTTTTTTTACTCCAAAAATTACTATTGTTATGAATGTTTCATCTAAATACTCAACATGGCAACTTCTGTGAGGTCTAAAGTGAAGAGCACAGAGTGGTTACCGCTCAGTTGCCTCTGGGCTGTCGACAAGGATGGGGGTTTGCAACACGCTCAGATTTGGTGCGCCATGTCCATAGAGTTTTATAGAAACAAAAATCTGAATAAGTTGACATTTGTTTAATTTTTTTTCAAAGAGTAATAATAGGAGTGTCATGATTTTTTTCACACGTTATTGATGAATGATGGTTCTATTAATCTTCACAGGTGATTTGCAATATGTTTTACCATTTTGTTTGTATTGACCCTTATTCTCCACCAAAAAATTCCTAAAAAACACACAAATTTCAAAATTTTTTATAATGCAATCTATTGACATTTCTCGCGAGAAACTTTTAAATTTAGATAATCTATCTTTCATCTGATGTTGACTAGAACATTGTACATCTTACCAATTTTGTAGGCCGGTGAGGGCTTTATAAATACAATTTTGTATTATCTTGCAATTTTGCAAGATGAAGTCAATACAAACAAGTGTGTAGGATGGAGACTGCTTTTTTAAATCACAGGATAATTTTCATTGAAATTGGACAAAAAAAA
>NC_091343.1:653187-885687 GCF_038502225.1 Cherax quadricarinatus
ATGCTCTCATCATACTCTTGCTGTTCTCTGGTGAGTTATACATCACTGCAATTACCACCTTGGGACCTCCAAACTGAAGCATTCCTACTATGCAATCTCTTGCTTCTCCACTGTCTCCACTCTCCATCTCATCAAAATTCCATCAGTTTTTGATCAGCAGTGCAACTCCTCCACCCCTCCTGTTCCCTCTGTCTTTCCTCAGGATCTGATATCCCACTGGGAAAATGGCATCTGTTATCTTACCTGTGAGCTTGGTTTCTGTGAGAGCTATGATGTCCGGTGATGCCTCTTTGTCTCGTGCCACTCCTCCCACTTATTTGTTATTCCATCACCGTTTGTGTACCATACCTTCAGTTTCCTCTCCTGAGAGGGTGGGAGACCTGGTAGTGTACTGTGGGATTCTATATCTGAGTGTTGGATAAGAGCTGTGAGTATGGATTGTAGATTGTGTTGGGATAGTATGATTGGTTGTGGGGTTCTGGGGATGGTTCTGTGTGTGCTTTGATGTGTGTGTGTGTGTGCATGTGTGTGTGTGTGTGTGTGTGTGTGTGTGTGTGTGTGTGTGTGTGTGTGTGTGTGTGTGTGTGTGTGTGTGTGTGTGTGTGTGTGTTTGTTGGAGGGGGAGAGGTAGGGAGAGGAGGAGAGGGATAGAATGTGGGAAGGGGAGACAGTGGCAAAGGGGAAGAGAGATAGAGGAAAGAGAGGGGAGTAAGGGAAGAGAGAAGGAAAGGAAGAGAGTGAAAGGCAAAGGGGGAGAGAGGAAGAGTGCAAGAGAAAAAAGGAGTAGGAAGAGGAGGAGAGAGAGAGAGAGAGAGAGAGAGATTGTGTGTGAGGGGGCAGTTGGTGGGTTTGTGGGTGTGGGTGTTGTTATGCAGAAATGTGGGATACCTGGGGGCTCGAGCCTTGTCTAAGGACAAAGGTAAAAGTTACACACCTCTCAAGCATAAACAGGCCACCCAGGGCTATCCCAGTCAAAACAGAAAGCGCTAAACCAGCATGTGTTACTTCAATGGGTTGGTTAACAGAGGGTTAGGCAAAAATCCCAGTTAGGAAAATATATTTATTTATTCAACATAACACTATATACACTCTCTAGAAACACCTTAATCCTAAACGCCCAAATGACGGTACACAAGAAACAGCTGGCTGGAGGTCCAGCCACCGTAACCACTAGGACTAGCCAGCACCAGGCCGTCACTACTCCACTTCAAACCCCATTTCTTATTTCCTCATCCCACAGCACCCTGACCATGTCAGAGCCTAGGTGGGCATACAGGTAAGCCATTGGTTTGAGTTGGCTAAACAAAAGGAGTACAAAACTACAAACTTAGCTTAAACACACAGCATCTCCGACGCCAGCCTCCACACCATGCTGACCCCATGTGATTACCTCAGCCACGCTTACTCCGCATACCCAAACACACTTGGAAAATAACTACCTAGAAGGATTTCTTCATAATTACAGTTAGAGTACTTTACAGTGCCCCCAAATGCACATTATGAATTATAAAATTATTCTTTACAATTATAATATTCATACTAATATGACACCCTTCTCTACTGTATATACATTACAATGTCATGCAGAACTCTGCATAACACCCCCACCCCCAGACCATAGGTCTCACTCTGCTAGGAAAAAGAAAGAAAATAAACCCCACATTAAGGTCTGAGGCAACGGGCAAAATGATAACTGGGGAATGACCACCATACAATCATGGTCTTTTGGTACTACAAATATGCAATATTAACAAACTGAGGTACTAGACTGCTGACATGTGAATCTCGCCGAACATAAAAGTGATCAAGTTCTATGCCAAATGAGCCCACAGTCATGCTCTAAGACAATTGTGTTAGGAAAAGGCACCATCACAACACAGCGCTCGCCAGACACTGGCGTTGATGCATTTTACTTAAATTACATCAAACAAACTTATAAACGAGCAAGTTAACTTTGTACAAAAGTGCCCGAGGAATGCCGTTTTTATGAAGTAACATCAAAGCTCAGTATGTTGCAAGGCAGACCAAACTATATGTGCCAACAAAAAATGCTTAAACAGTAAGTACATTTTCCAGAAGCAGTTCAAAGAAAACGAAAACAGATTTTACGTGTTAAATTCTACTTAGAAAGCAACATCACATTATCACTCCCATCTCACAGCAATTTTTAGTAGACGAAACTGGTTCCCCATGACACACCTCTGCGAGAATCAGGAGAGCACACGAGAGGGAAAAATATCAGGCCCCACAAACAACAGGTGAATAGTCACATAAGGGGTTGGTGGCACTGTGGCCATAAAACTCTGGAGTCATCATTGAAGACCCCCAAAAGGTGGGCCTCCCAGGCCAACACCTACATGTCATTCCAAGGACCCTGGAGTCACCCCAGCGGTGATCCAAAAAGAATAAAAAAAAATTAGAAGGTCCTGGAGAGCCAAAACACCTTGGATCAAGAGTCATGACCCAAACAGTGGGAGGCATCACCACCAGCCCCACATTCACTAAAACATTAGGTCCAACAGTCCCTACACCAACGTAAAATGGAGGCGAGACATCCCAGCCAACACCAAAAAAATGTAGCATACCTTACCTAGGCATGGCACTTGATGTGACTACCCCCAAAACACACACAAAACACAAGGGAATCCTGATACCTCCAACTCCAGTTCAACCTGCCCTTCTCCTTTGGGTGGTCCAGGGTTCCATCTACTCGTCTACCGCAAATCACTGCAAAATAATAGATAAGTGATCTATACACTACATCGTGCACTTTAAACACGAGACAAGGCATCAGTAACCACATTCTCTGCTCCCTTCACATAATGAATCATAAGATTAAGAGGTTGGAGAAACAAGGCCCACCTTGTAAGTCTCTGATTGTGGTTCCTCATTAAGTGAAGGAAACGTAAAGGATTATGGTCACTATACACAGTTATAGGGTGAACTGATGATGATATATGCACCTCAAAATGTTGCACTGCTAACACTAAAGCAAGAGCCTCCTTTTCTATGGTGACATAGTGCTGCTGGTGTTTCTTCAGTTTTGCCGAAAAGTAGCTGACTGGCAATAATTGTCCCGCTACTTCTTGCAGTAACACAGCCCCAACACTAGTATCACTGACATCTACTTGTAGAGAAAATGGCATTGTGAAATTAGGACTAGCCAGCACAGGAGCACTTGTAAGCAAAGCTTTTATATGTTCAAATGCCCTCTGACACTTCATATCCCACACAAATGTACGCTTGGGGCTAGTCAGGTCAGTGAGTGGAGAGGTCACCTTTGATAAATTTGGACAGAACTTTCTATAAAATGTTACCATGCCCACAAAACGCATAACCTCTTCCAGGTCTTTCGTACAGGATAATTGTCTATAGCCTCCACCTTGGCATTCACTGGGGCCACCTTCCCCTGGCCAATAACATGTCCTAGAAAAGTTACCTGGGCTTGCCCAAAAACACTCTTTGCCAAATTAACTGTGAGCTGAGCACCAGCGAGCCTAGAGAAAAGCTCTCTAAGCTGCCTCACATGCTCTGTCCAACAGTCACTAAAAATAACCAGGTCATCAATATAACACCTCACGCCGTTTAGGCCACATATAACTTCATGCATTCTGCATTGAAAACAGGAGGGTGCATTACGAAGCCCAAAGGGGAGAACTTTGTACTGAAAAAGCCCATCTGGTATTACAAAAGCAGAGATGTCATTGGCACATGGGGTTAAAGGTATCTGGTAATAACCCTTCAACAGGTCTAACTTACATATTTAGCTACCCCACTGCATCAATGACATCATCCATTCTGGGAAGAGGAAAACAATTGGCCTTAGTTATTAAATTAACCTTACGGTAGTCAGTGCACATCCTCATGGAGCCATCTGGTTTGGGAACCATCAGACAGGGGGATGCCCACTCACTCTCGCTTGGTATTATTAAATCATTGTCAAGTAGAAATTTCACCTCCTTCTCCATACTTTTTCTCTTTTGTGGGTTCATTCTGTAAGGGACCTGCCGAATTGGTTCAGCTTCGCTTACATCTATATCATGGGGCTTTAGCTTGCTTACAAGAGGGATGTCCCCAAAGAAATCCTCAAAATTCCAGAGAAGCTGAACCATCTCAGCAACCCTTTCCTTACTAAGACCTAACATACATTGTGAAGGATCTTTTAACAATGCCCTGTTACTAAGGTGTACATCTGTGGCCCCCTGTGCATCAGTGTCTGCCCCTGGGTCACCTACTATATTTACACATGCCACACCTCTTTGGTGGTACCTTTTCAGCCTGTTTATATGTACCACCCATTCAGACTTCCGTTGCCCAGGTGTGTGAATTCTGTAATTTTGATCTGTGACCTTTTCCACTACCTTGCATGGCCCACTGAACTTTGCTTTTAAGGCATTACCAGGCACCGGCTCCAATGCTAGTACCTCCTCTCCCACTTCAAAGGTACAAGGCACGGCCTTGCTGTCAAATTGTTTCTTTACCTTGGATTGGCTGATGTGCAGGTTCTCAGCCGCCAGACGCTTCATGTGAGCCAAACGGTCTCTGAAAGCGAGAAAATCCTCCGAGAAAGCAGCCTCACAATCCTCACCAAGCCAGCAATCCTTCAAAATCGTCAGTGCTCCCCGTACTTGGTGACCATAGATCAGTTCGAAGGGACTATAGCGTAATGAGTCCTGAGTGCTGTCCTGCATGGCAAATAAAATGAGGGGGATACCCTCATCCCAGTCCTTCTGTTACTGGGCACAATAAGCCTGCAGCATAGTTTTGAGAGACTGGTGAAACCGCTCCACAACCCCTTGACTCTCTGGGTGATAGGCGGTGGAGGTCGTCATTTTAATATTAAACTACCCCAAAACCGTGCGAAAATGTTTAGATGTAAAATTTGACCCCTGATCTGTTTGAATTTCCTTAGGGATCCCGACCTGCATAAAAAATTTCACCAGTGCTCTCAAGACCACGCGTGTTGTAATTTTACGTAGTGGAATGGCCTCCGGAAATCTGATAGAGGAACAAATAATAGTAAGTAAGTACTGGTTTCCCATCTTGGTCCTGGGTAGTGGCCCCACACAATCCACCACCAGCCTGCTGAAAGGTTCTCCAGCTACTGTAATAGGGTCAAGAGAGGCAGGTTTAATTCCCTGATTAGGTTTTCCTACCCTCTGGCAAACTGGGCATGATTCTACATACTTACCCACTGATTCCCATCCCTGGGGCCAGTAAAAATGTTTAGAAATCTTGCCCATAGTCTTTTTAACACCTAAATTTCCTCCCATGGAAACATCGTGGGCCAAACACAAAACCTGATACCTAAATGGTTCCGGCACCACCACTTGGTAGTGTGCCTGCCTTGCTCCATCATTAGATGTCACATCCGATAGGGTCTTTCACATCAAAATACCGTCTGCAAAAAAGAAACATTTAGTTAGTTGAGAGGCCTCTTCCTCGGTAACAGCAGATGACCGAATAGCTTTTAGGGTGTCGTCACACCCCTGGGCCTCGATCAGCTGCTCTCAAGTAGGAGTCGCCCCCCCTATACCAGCTCCAAGACCCCCACTCAAACAGGGTCCTGCCTGGGATGGTTCATCACAACCCCAAGCCAACTGCAGGCTAGGCTCGAGGAATAGATTTCCCAAACCCAAATCATCCCCAGGATCTAAAGAGTCACAGAGACTGCCCTCTTATCTTTTGACATTTTCCTGGTTACTGCACACACCAGAAATAACTCGGGCAATGCAGCCCTAGCTTTTTCCTCCCAACTCTGTGAGGCTGGGTCCCTCCAAACCAGAGGTTCTTCACTTTCAAGACACACCCATGACATTATTGCCTAAGAGTAAGTCAACACCTGCGTATATCCTCTGTGATACCTACAGCTAAGTAACCACACTGGTATGCAGACTCCACCCATAACCTGTGCAATGGAGTCTTG
Organism: Cherax quadricarinatus; assembly: GCF_038502225.1. NCBI lineage: Eukaryota > Metazoa > Arthropoda > Malacostraca > Decapoda > Parastacidae > Cherax > Cherax quadricarinatus. The sequence continues at coordinate 659,114 of NC_091343.1, forward strand.
ACACTGAATCCGGTAATTCCTTTGAGCAAAACGTCCAACCCAGTGCATGTGTCATCCGACACTGGCAGTATGCCCCTACGAAGCAAGGTGTACGTGCTACCAGTGTCCCTCAAGACATAACACCTGTTACCCTACCTTCATTTTGGTGTAAGGCCATGGTGGACTTGCTTGTAAAGACCTTCATCCGAGGGTCCAAAACTGATGAGTTACCTGATATACCCAGAGGTGGTGCTTCAATATTAGCTACCATGTGGGTACCTGGTGTATCTACCTGAGAAACTCCAGCAAGCGCCTGATCTCTACACATATCTTGCAATACGGCTGCAGATGGCCCTGTTTATGACAATAAGTACAGTAATAGGGTTTAAAGGCCCCCTGCCCATTTGACCTAGGTTGGATCCCTTGACTCTGGGGAACTGGGCTCGTCCCACCTGTTCCTTGTAGTCCTGGACCTGTGACAGCTGACTTAAAACCTCCACGAGTGGGTACCGGAAAAACCGGAAAATTAGGCTTATTAAAACTCTGGTGGTTATTAGGCTGATAAATGGGTGGCTAAAAGTTCTGAAATTTCTTATTCCTATTGGTGGGTGGAGAAAACTTACCATTATTAGTGTAGGGTGTGGTAACTACTATCAAATTTTTTATTAGCTAAAAATCTGTCACCCAGCTTTAAAGCATTATTAAAATCATCAAGATCCTTCTCCTCAAGACATGCCTTAAGGTCAGGAGGAACATTTCTCAAAAGATCCTCTAACAAAATTAAGGTAATTACACCTTCATAATTGCCTACCACCCCCTTTGAGCGACACCACCTATTTAGAAGTGACATCTTCTCCTTACCATATTCCACCAAAGACTGCCCTGACTGAAACTTTAGTCCTCTAAACTTCTGCCGGTACCTTTCCTGCAACATTTGATAAGCCAGTAAAACTACCTCTTTTAGCTTATGATAATCAGAAAAGACCGATCCCTCTAAAGAACTAACAGCCTGTAACCCTTTACCAACTAATTGGGTTCTTGCTAATGTCGCCCATTCCTTTTCCGGCCAAACTTGGGATTTGGCCGTACTTTCAAATAACAGAAAAAACTGGTCTGGATCTTTCTCTAGGAATTTGGGCACAAATTTTATGGCTTTATCCAAATGAAAAACATCTACCCTCGTGTCTGTGTCTGGGTGAGAAGCAAGCTGTCTCACTTTAGCTCTTTCTTTAGCCCTAAGCTCCTCTAAGGCTCTCTGTTCCTGGATCTTTGTATGTTCAATCCTTAACCATTCCTTTTCTTCCGCAACTAGGGCTAATTTATTTGTAAAATTACTACTTCCTTATCCAGGTCCCTAACATGGAAATTTGATTCAATGTCACCTTCCAAATGCATGTCATCCCCAGAATTTTCACTAGTGTCAGCCATTTTGGGAAATGATAGCACCAGATCTTGCTATCAGCCACAGAACTTACTGATGTAAAATAATAAAGCACACAACAAAGTACATACACTGCAGTAGTATATTCACAAGGAGTGATTGTCATGCGACTCCCTCAAATTAAACAGGATTGCACACAAAAAGAAAATCCTGGCAGAAAAAATGGAGCTACTGCACCTGCAAAGGTAAATTATTCCCAGGAATTTAGGTGAACATAACCCCCTAAAAATCAGCAAGATTGAACCTGCAAGGGTAAATTATACACTAAATATCAGGTATTAATAACACCCTAAAAATCAACTATATGGCACAGAAAGGTAAATTATTCACAGAGTATTACTTAATAATAACACCCTAAGACCAGCAATACTGCACACAAAGTTAAATTATTATTTTAGTGTGAGTGTTATAGTGAATGCTTCCTCTGACCAACCCAGTAAAGAATGATTATTGATTTTCCAGGTTCCAAACTTTAATTACCACATAAAATTTGGTGGTTAACGCTCTCGTTTCACACGGTGAAGGCCTGGGTTCGATTCCCAGCCAGAGTAGAAACATTGGACGTGTTTCTTTCAACCTGTTGTCTATGTTCCCCATCTGTAAAATGGGTACCTGGGTGTTAGTCGACTGGTGTGGGTCGCATCCTGGGACACTGACCTAAGGAGACCTGGTCACAGTTGTGTGTGAATGGTACATAATACCGACAAGATGAGATTAAGACACAAGTGCAACATCTGGGTATCTTTATTGTAGACGTTTCGCCATCCAGTGGCTTTATCAATACAAATTCTAGGACATAACTGGATGGCGAAACGTCTACAATAAAGATACCCAGATGTTGCACTTGTGTCTTAATCTCATCTTGTCGGTATTATGTACCATTCGCACACAACTTGTCAGACACTGCAACATCATGGAATCTTAATTCTGAGGACATGTACATAACCTTCACCACTACGATAACTACTACTACAACTAACCCATCTCTTTGGGAAGGACCTACTTCCACTGGGGAATCCCGCCTACCAGTGAATATGCCCTCGTCTGCTACACCTGACGTTACTATATAAGCGCCAGGATCCTTTCTTCTGCTTCAGAATCTCCACGACTATGGTGCTCTTCGCACCTACTCCTAGGTTGAGGGACTGATTACCTCATCTTCTGTACATAGTTCTACTGTCTTCAAGTTATGTCCTAGAATTTGTATTGATAAAGCCACTGGATGGCGAAACGTCTACAATAAAGATACCCAGATGTTGCACTTGTGTCTTAATCTCACCTGGTCACAAACCGGGCCGCGGGGACGTTGACCCCCGGAACTCTCTCCAGGTAAACTCCAGGTATACAGGCCCCCATGTTATGCAGAAATGTGGGATACCTGGGGGCTAGAGCCTTGTCTAAGGGCAAAGGTAAAAGTTACACACCTCTCAAGCATAAACAGGCCACCCAGGGCTATCCCAGTCAAAACAGAAAGCGCTAAACCAGTATGTGTTACTTCAATAGGTTGGTTAACAGAGGGTTAGGCAAAAATCCCAGTTAGGAAAATATATCTATTTATTCAATATAACACTATATACACCCTCTAGAAACACCTTAATCCTAAACGCCCAAATGACCGTACACAAGAAACAGCTGGCTGGAGGTCCAGCCACCATAACACTAGGCCTAGTCAGTGCCAGGCTGTCACTACTCCACTACAAACCCCATTTCTTATTTCATCACTCAATCCCACAGCACCCCGACCATGTCAGAGCCTAGGTGAGCATACAGGAAAGCCATAGAAGAGCCTATGGTTTGAGTTGGCTAAACAAAAGGAGTACACAACTACAAACTTAGCTTAAACACAGAGCGTCTCCGACGCCAGCCTCCACACCATGCTGACCCCACGTGACTACCTCAGCCACGCTTACTCCGCATACCCAAACACACTTGGAAAATAGCTACCTAGCAGGATTTCTTTATAATTACAGTTAGAGTACTTTACAGTGCCCCCAAATGCACATTATGAATTATAAAATTATTCTTTACAATTATAACATTCATACTATTATGACACCCTTCTCTACTGTATATACATTACAATGTCATGCAGAACTCTGCATAACAGGTGTGTGTTTGGTGAGGGTGTGTGCTTGCGTGTGACTGGGTGTGGGCATGGGTGTGTGTAGGTGAGGGTGTTGGTGTGTGTGGGTTTGGTGAGTGGATGTGTGCTTGGGTGTGGGTTTATGTTTGGATGTGGTTGCGTGTTTGAATGTGGTTGCGTTTGTGTGTGTGTGTGTGTGTGTGTGTATGTGTGTGTGTGTGGGCTTGAGAATGGGTGGGTGTGGATGAGTGTGAGTGTGTGATAGTGTGAAGGAGATTGGGTGTGAATTAAAAAATCTGGATTTTTTATTCTCTATTATTACATGTTTTGCAAACTGCAAAAACTCGAAACGTAAACTAAAGTTGATAAGATGGGAAATTCTTAATACAATTATAATATCTCACGTAGGGATAACAAATGTTAAAAACACAATCTAGTGTCCCTTTCCTGATAGTTCCTTGCTACACTGTGAAGGTTAACAGAATTCCTTAATTCATAATTCATTTTAACTTTTCAGACCCAGAATGTTTATGGAGCGTGGAAGAAGTGTAGTGTTGTTATGGATGTTATGGTGTGGCATGACATGGTGCGGGAACCCCAGCGTCTACTTCATCAATTCCTCCTTTGGGAATTTTTTTATGGCTGTTAACAAGACATTCCTCCCAGCCAACTCTTTCCTTATTTTCCCCAACAGCAACGCATGTAAGTGGTCAGTTATAGTGGAAGTGGGAAGGTGAGTGTTTTTTTTTTTTTTACACTACTGTCGTTTTACTGGACTCACACGTAAATGCATATTTAATAAATAATGAAGCACATGAAAACCAGAACGTTGTGATCGATAGTGAATACAAAAACTCATCTGTGTGAGAAACGTGTTTATTAAGGTTTGTTAATTCTCTCCTGTGGAAAGGAATACATTTCATTTTGTATGCGGATGACAACAAACTGATGTCAAGGATACAAAAAATTAAGTGTTCATTTCTAACAAGTGAACAGTTATGAAAATGGAAGCTAAGGAGAACTGATCACAAAGTTCGTTACAAGAACAGTATTACAACAGTGAAATATGTGAACAGAGGCATCATACCCAACCTGTCTCCGAAGACAAACTTAAACTCAATAACACTTGCAACACACACACACAGGTCTGAGACCTGAACAATGGATTATTTGTGATTTTGAGAAGAGAGTAAAGGATCTGAACCTCATGTTACAAAAAGCGAAAATATTATGAATAAATGATTTCTAATTATTCAAGATAATCAAGAACAGTGAATAGGCAGACATAGATCATTTTATATAATAGGAACCAGACTAAGAGGACATTGATGGATATATCTATAATTTAGCATTTATCGATGGAATGTTAAAAGACAGGTTATAGTGGCTGTAGCTCAACTCCACTAATACTGTTAGTTAAGATCCAAGAACAGGGAGATGTGTATAGGTAAGTCGCTCTGTTTACCCAACAATACTTACCTGAATGATAAATTAATATTTACCGTATCTTCATATAGGAAATGAAACATTACTAATAACATCTATGTATGTACCAACAGTTAGTACTAAGAAAAGTGCAAAAAACGATTAAGAATTTTAAATATTTTTTATTAGACTTTTCCCACTGATCGTCGAGAATAGGCTAAAGGAGCCTATATACCATGGTATAAATTTCACGATGTACCAAGATGCTTCTGTGGCTAAATTAGATGAACGAGAGAGTGATATGATAGGGACTTGATTTAGATTGCACATATGGAAAATATGTACAACCATGTCACGAAAATGATGGTTGCAAAACCTTTGGAATCCTTGTGGTTGAATGGTTACAGCGCTTAGACCAGTTTTCCAATATCCTTCTGAATTGTTTTGTATGATTCAGTTTGAGTTTAAAAGCTATATGGTTTTGAAGGGTATAAGAAAAGATGTGCCCTGGAAGTTGTAAGAGTGTGACATGAAACAAAACCACCACATGTGGTGGCACTACTGTGACATGAGTGATAATAACAGTCACAGAAGAGCTGGTTGAGAAATCATTCTAGTGAATCCCTCGTGGCGGAATGATTACAGAGCTTGCCTGCTACTCGCAGAGAGCGCAGATCTCTTGTTCATTCTCTTATTTATTCACTGTCAGTAATTGACCTTAGATTAGATGTTACAAACACTGGCTTTATGCTGTAACAACAGGAAAATAATGACTTAGCCGCTAGTCGCTTTTCATATTTCACCTCAGGGGAAATAAGCACCAAGTCATTTTTCCAGGTTTTTTATGGGATTTTTGATGGGATTCCAAGAAGGTTTTACCTTGTTTCCCTGTTATCTCTGTCATTGGGATAGTAGAGACAGAGCAGCACATTACCAGGGGAAGCACTGCCTCAAAAGACTCAATTCTCAATAGGAAGACAATATCAATCATAAACCATTGGTGGATCCTCAAAAGGTTCTGTTCCCTCCATTATACATCAAACTAGGGCTAATGAAACAGTCTGTTACAGCTCTTGACAAAGAGTCTGCAGCCTTCAAGTATCTTCAAGACTTCTTTCCCAAGCTATCAGAGGCAATGGTGAAGGTTGACATTTTCACTTGATCAGAAGTCAGGAAAATCATGGAGCGCTTAGAATTTCCAAAGAAGCTCGCAGAGAGGATAAAGTTAGCCTGAGATAGTTTTGTTGTTGTAGGACAGAGCTTTCTGGGCAACAAGGTTGACAATTATGTGGAACTTGTTGATACCTTGGTAAGAAGCTATGGTGAGATAGGCTGTAGGATGTCCCTTAAGGTCCATATCCTTGATGCTCATCTTGATAATTTCAAGGAGAATATGAGAGCATACTCAGAGGAACAAGGGGAGCGCTTCCACCAAGATATAATGAACTTTAAACACAGATATTAGGGATCTTATAATAAAAATATGATGGGAGGCTACATTTGGGGGCTTAAACGGGAAAGTGATTTGTTGCTGCTCACAAATCTAGAAAAAACTGCTCATTTTTAACTTTGTAAATATATTTCAGAAAGTTTAAAATAAAATTTGTGTAAACTTTATTCTCTTTATGTAAATTTTATTTACTTTATTATATGTTTTGTTTTACATCCAACACTAGAAAAAAATACTGAAATTTAGTCATTTTTTTGTCAAAAAAAAAATCCTATAAGCCACAAAAGCAAAGTTTAAAAGAAATAATGGTCATTTTCAATTGTTTTGCAATAATACGAGTTGGAAAATATTACTTTCCAGGAGCAAAAATTGTGTTGCATAGTGAATCATGTGAACATATAGTTCTTGAATTTATTACATGAAATTTCCAGCCAGTAACACTGGCTATATTAAATTTGGTTGTGGATTGTATATAATACTGAAAGATTACTTTGGACTAACAACCTAAAATTGATTATACACACCATTTTCATTTTATATAAAATAAAGTGAGTGCACATAAATGCAAAACTTAAGAGTTACTTACCATGGAGATAAATTCTAACTCCTCCCTAGCAGGCAGGTATGCAAAATATTTTCCAGTACTAAATATCTTACCTATTTGGTGGGTTGATACCATATAGAAGGAAGTGAAATTAAATTATCGTAGTTACAGGCGATGATCAACATGTCGTCCAATCACCACGCCCAGTATTATTTTCATTATCAGATTACATTGTATTTGAACCATTCCAGATACCTATTATATTCACACATTTCATGGTCCCCAGTTATTACCGATACATTCTTCATAAGCTTCAATTACCCACGATCAGTTCTGCAACACTTCCCAGCTAATATTCATTTTCCGCCATTTTCGTTCCTCTTCCCCGTTATTTCTACCAATACATCTTTTCAATTAATTTAATAACACCTTCAGGTGTGTACTATATTTTCATTATTGAAATATTATTTTCTTTAAATTACAACATTTTCACTTTACTTATTCGACTTCTTACAGAATATAAGGAAATAATAGAGAATATTAATTCTCATGTCACAGAACATCTTTTAAAAGTCCCTGAAGATAAACACCTACACAATTTCATATAAGCATTATTTTTTTTTTCAACGAACAGGCCGTATCCCACCAAGGTATTGTGACCTAAAGAGAAAAAAGAAAGCTTCTCTTGTTTAAATTTAGAAGGGGTTACTAGTCTCTTGCTCCCGGAATTTTATTGCCTCTTATGACACGCATGGCTTACATAGGAAGAATTTTGTTCCACTTCCCCATGGAGAAAAGAGGAAATAAATAAGAACAAGAACTAGTAAGAAAATAGAAGAAAACCCAAAGAGGTGTGTATATACATGCTTGTACATGTATGTGTAGTGTGACCTAAGTGTAAGCAGAAGTAGCAAGACGTACCTGAGATCTTGCATGTCTATGAAACAGAAAAACGACCAGCAATCCTACCATTATGCAAAACAATTACAGGTTTTCATTTTACATTGACTTGGCAGGACGGTAGTACCTCCCTGGATGGTTGCTGTCTACCAACCGACTACCTATAATAAACATTTTTATCCTCATCAATTCTTACACACAAATCCCAGGAAAATTATCAAAATTTTCAACAATATCACCAAGGCACTTCTTTGACATGTTGGACAAAATATTTCCTTTCATGTTCCCAAGAATGACATACGCATTGTCACGGCGTAAAATGTTGAGCATGTTCATAATCTTTCTATTCTAAGCAACACTGACAGCACCCCAGTTGTGGTTCGTAAAAACATTTCCCTCAAATATAGCTGAGAAACTGTTTTTCTTCCACATTCAGTCGTTCAACGAAACTTTCTCAGGTGTAATGGAGACATTATGGAACAACTCGAGCTGTAGACTCTCCCGATCGTTTAAGTTGACACTTACGTACTCCCTACCCGTGGATGGAGATGCTATCCTTGCAATATAGCTAAGTTAACTTCTGACTGATATGAGCTTCCACCTTCTGTTTATATAGTGGGAGAGCGTTAGGTAAGACACATATGCAACAGTTAGGTATCTTTATTATGAAACGTTTCGTCTACACAGTAGGCTTCTTCAGTCAAGTACAGAAAAGTTGATAGAAGCAGAAGATACTTGAAGACGATGTAATCAGTCCATCACCCTTAAGGTTTTGAGGTGGTCAGTCCCTCAGTCTGGAGAAAAGCATTGTTCCATAGTATGGAACAATATGGAGAAGAAGTGACAGGATGGAGCTTTTTATAGCGCCAAGAGGTGAGACGTACGCCACTAGGAGAGGTAAGAACTCAGATGTTGAGAAGTCAGGTCCCTCTCAAATCCAGCCCCTCTCACTAGTTTTGTAGATGAATGGTTCAGAGAACCGACATGTGGAAGTTGGAAGTTGTCGAAGTTGATTGCAGGTCTGTACCAAGATACCCTTGTGTTGCAGTGTCTGACAGATTGAACATTAAAATGGTATAAAATACCGACAGGTTGTTAGGTAAGACACATATGCAACAGTTGCATATGTGTCTTACCTAACAACCTGTCGGTATTTTATACCATTTTAATGTTCATAGTGGGAGAGCGCTGACAGGTACGGGAGTTGATCCCTACGTCACAACAATGTAGAAATTTCTGGCGCTTTGAGCACCCAGCGAAATATTGCAGATCGGTGGCAGAATGCCCTGTCTGTGGTGCAGCTGACCATAGCAGTCCATCCTGTAGCCACCCTCCCACTTGCATTAACTGTAAAGAGGTACACCCTGCTTATTCTTGCCGTTGCCTGGTTTTCTTAAGAATAAGGGAGATTCGCTATCTTGAAGAGAAAGAGGGTTTCTCTTACGCCATGACAATTTCCCATTTCCACTTTCAAGGAGACACCAAAGGCTTTCTTATTCCAGAGTTGCTAGACAGCCCTCAAACCTCGGTAGAACCTATTTCCACAGTCACCTTTGTAGACCCTACTTCCACAGTCACCTCTGGGTCTAACTCTTTGCCAGTCCTATTCTCTGAGCTTCCTATCTTGTCGTCTCCTACTGTACTTCATCTTCTCACTCGCATCCTTGTATTCCCACGTCTTCAAAATCCAAAACGTCACAGAAGTACAAATCTCCTTCAGCCCCTAAATCACATATCATTTCCTAATATTTTACTTTTCCTTTACCTCGTAATGCCGAATAAGTAAAATCTGCCATTTTTGCTTAAATAAAAACGCACTTCTTGCCGAATAGGGCAAGCAAAAAATTGTGAATACAATATATTCGCAAAAAATCATTCTGAACATAACGAAAACAATATATTTCATTTCATTTGTTTATTATTAAATTATAATAAACTTATATAAAATTTATTTAGTTGGATTAGGCTAAATTAAATTGCGCTTGTTAGAATAAGGTTAGGTAAGTTTCCAAAGGTTCTTTTGGTGCAAAATCATTAATTATTATGTTGACATCAATGAAAAAAATGTATCTTTAAACGTATAAGAGAAATTTTTAGAAAAGACTTAATTTTAAATGAGTTCTTGTTAATTCACCAGTTTTTACCTATTTGGCACGACAAGCAGCTCCGGGGAGAACCTTGAGTTTTCCCTGAGGTACGTTTATTGTCTTCTCTGAGGATGAGGGTCCCCAGTAAAGCTCTAGAGGTGGTACCTCCCTATATATATATATATATATATATATATATATATATATATATATATATATATATATATATATATATATATATATATATATATATATATATATATATATATATGTGTGTGTGTACTCACCTATTTGTACTCACCTATTTGAGGTTGCAGGGGTCGAGTCCTAGCTCCTGGCCCCGCCTCTTCACCGGTTGCTACTAGACCCTCTCTCTCCCCGCTCCATGAGCTTTATCAAACCTCGTCTTAAAACTGTGTATGGTTCCTGCCTCCACTACGTCATTTTCTAGGCTATTCCACTGCCTTACAACTCTATGACTGAAGAAATACTTCCTACTATCTCTCTGACTCATTTGTGTCTTCAACTTCCAATTGTGGCCTCTTGTTTCTGTGTCCCCTCCCTGGAACATCCTGTCCTTGTCCACCTTGTCTATTCCACGCAGTATTTTATATGTCGTTATCATGTCTCCCCTGACCCTCCTGTCCTCCAGTGTCGTCAGGCCGATTTCCCTTAATCTTTCTTCATAGGACATTCCCCTTAGCTCTGGAACTAACCTTGTTGCAAACCTTTGTACTTTCTCTAGTTTCTTGACGTGCTTTATCAAGTGCGGGTTCCAAACAGGTGCTGCATACTCCAGTATGGGCCTGACATACACGGTGTACAGTGTCTTGAATGATTCCTTACTAAGGTGTCGGAATGCTGTTCTCAGGTTTGCCAGGCGCCCATATGCTGCAGCAGTTATCTGATTGATGTGTGCTTCCGGAGACATGCTCGGTGTTATACTCACCCCAAGATCTTTCTCCTTGAGTGAGGTTTGCAGTCTTTGGCCACCTAGCCTATACTCTGTCTGTGGTCTTCTGTGCCCTTCCCCTATCTTCATGACTTTGCATTTGGCAGGATTAAATTCGAGAAGCCATTTACTGGACCAGGTGTCCAGTCTGTCCAGGTCTCTTTGAAGTCCTGCCTGGTCCTCATCAGATTTAATTCTCCTCATTAACTTCACATCATCTGCAAACAGGGACACTTCTGAGTCTAACCCTTCCGTCATGTCGTTCACATATACCAAAAATAGCACTGGTCCTAGGACCGACCCCTGTGGGACCCCGCTCGTCACAGGTGCCCACTGTGATACATCATTACGTACCATGACTCGTTGTTGCCTCCCTGTCAGGTATTCTCTGATCCATTGCAGTGCCCTTCCTGTTATATGCGCCTGATGCTCTAGCTTCTGCACTAATCTCTTGTGAGGAACTGTGTCAAAGGCCTTCTTGCAGTCCAAGAAGATGCAATCAACCCACCCCTCTCTCTCTTGTCTTACTTCTGTTATTTTATCATAAAACTCCAGAAGGTTTGTGACACAGGATTTGCCTTCCGTGAATCCGTGCTGGTTGGCATTTATACTCCTGTTCCGTTCCAGGTGCTCCACCACTCTCCTCCTGATAATCTTCTCCATAATTTTGCATACTATACACGTCAATGACACAGGTCTATAGTTTAGTGCCTCTTTTCTGTCTCCTTTTTTGAAAATGGGAACTACATTTGTGTGTGTGTGTGTGTGTGTGTGTGTGTGTGTGTGTGTGTGTGTGTGTGTTGTAAAAGTCAACTAAAATGCCGGGAACAATGGGCTAGTAACCCCTTTTCCTGTAAAGATTGCTAAAAAGAATAAGAAGAAAATTGTCAAAGTGGGAAGTCTGAATGTGCGTGGATGTTGTGCAAATGATAAGAAAGAGATATTTGTGGATGTTATGAATGAGAAGAAACTGGATGTCCTGGCTTTAAGTGAAACAAAGCTGAAGGGGGTGGGAGAGTTTCAATGGAGAGGAATAAATGGGATTAGGTCAGGGGTTTCAAATAGAGTTAGAGCTAAAGAAGGGGTAGCAATAATGTTGAAGGATAAGCTATGGCAGGAAAAGAGGGACTACAAATGCATAAGTTCAAGGATTATGTGGAGTAAAATAAAGATTGGATGTGAAAAGTGGGTTATAGTAAGCGTGTATGCACCTGGAGAAGAGAGAAGTGTAGAGGAGAGAGAGAGATTCTGGGAAATGTTGAGTGAATGCGTGGGGAGTTTTGAATCAAGTGTGAGAGTAATGGTGGTTGGGGATTTCAATGCTAAAGTGGGTAAAAATGTTATGGAGGGAGTAGTAGGTAAATTTGGGGTGCCAGGGGTAAATGTAAATGGGGAGCCTTTAATTGAGCTATGTGTAGAAAGAAATTTGGTAATAAGTAATACATATTTTATGAAAAAGAGGATAAATAAATATACAAGGTATGATGTAGCACGTAATGAAAGTAGTTTGTTAGATTATGTATTGGTGGATAAAAGGTTGATGGGTAGGCTCCAGGATGTACATGTTTATAGAGGGGCAACTGATATATCAGATCATTATTTAGTTGTAGCTACAGTTAGAGTAAGAGGTAGATGGGAAAAGAGGAAGGTGGCAACAACAAGTAAGAGGGAGGTGAAAGTGTATAAACTAAGGGAGGAGGAAGTTCGGGCGAGATATAAGCGACTATTGGCAGAAAGGTGGGCTAGTGCAAAGATGAGTAGTGGGGGGGGGGGTTGAAGAGGGTTGGAATAGTTTTAAAAATGCAATATTAGAATGTGGGGCAGAAGTTTGTGGTTATAGGAGGGTGGGGACAGGAGGAAAGAGGAGTGATTGGTGGAATGATGAAGTAAAGGGTGTGATAAAAGAGAGAAAGGTAGCTTACGAGAGGTTTTTACAAAGCAGAAGTGTTTTAAGAAGAGCAGAGTATATGGAGAGTAAAAGAAAGGTGAAGAGAGTGGTGAGAGAGTGCAAAAGGAGAGCAGATGAAAGAGTGGGAGAGGCACTGTCAAGAAATTTTAATGAAAATAAGAAAAAATTTTGGAGTGAGTTAAACAAGTTAAGAAAGCCTAGGGAAAGTATGGATTTGTCCGTTAAAAACAGAGTAGGGGAGTTAGTAGATGGGGAGAGGGAGGTATTAGGTAGATGGCGAGAATATTTTGAGGAACTTTTAAATGTTGAGGAAGAAAGGGAGGCGGTAATTTCATGCACTGGCCAGGGAGGTATACCATCTTTTAGGAGTGAAGAAGAGCAGAATGTAAGTGTGGTGGAGGTACGTGAGGCATTACGTAGAATGAAAAGGGGTAAAGCAGCTGGAACTGATGGGATCATGACAGAAATGTTAAAAGCAGGGGGGGATATAGTGTTGGAGTGGTTGGTACTTTTGTTTAATAAATGTATGAAAGAGGGGAAGGTACCTAGGGATTGGCGGAGAGCATGTATAGTCCCTTTATATAAAGGGAAAGGGGACAAAAGAGATTGTAAAAATTATAGAGGAATAAGTTTACTGAGTATACCAGGAAAAGTATACGGTAGGGTTATAATTGAAAGAATTAGAGGTAAGACAGAATGTAGAATTGCGGATGAGCAAGGAGGCTTCAGAGTGGGTAGGGGATGTGTAGATCAAGTGTTTACATTGAAGCATATATGTGAACAGTATTTAGATAAAGGTAGGGAAGTTTTTATTGCATTTATGGATTTAGAAAAGGCATATGACAGAGTGGATAGAGGAGCAATGTGGCAGATGTTGCAAGTTTATGGAATAGGTGGTAAGTTACTAAATGCTGTAAAGAGCTTTTATGAGGATAGTGAGGCTCAGGTTAGGGTGTGTAGAAGAGAGGGAGAATACTTCCCGGTAAAAGTAGGTCTTAGACAGGGATGTGTAATGTCACCATGGTTGTTTAATATATTTATAGATGGGGTTGTAAAAGAAGTAAATGCTAGGGTGTTCGGGAGAGGGGTGGGATTAAATTATGGGGAATCAATTTCAAAATGGGAATTGACACAGTTACTTTTTGCTGATGATACTGTGCTTATGGGAGATTCTAAAGAAAAATTGCAAAGGTTAGTGGATGAGTTTGAGAATGTGTGTAAAGGTAGAAAGTTGAAAGTGAACATAGAAAAGAGTAAGGTGATGAGGGTATCAAATGATTTAGATAAAGAAAAGTTGGATATCAAATTGGGGAGGAGGAGTATGGAAGAAGTGAATGTTTTCAGATACTTGGGAGTTGACGTGTCGGCGGATGGATTTATGAAGGATGAGGTTAATCATAGAATTGATGAGGGAAAAAAGGTGAGTGGTGCGTTGAGGTATATGTGGAGTCAAAAAACGTTATCTATGGAGGCAAAGAAGGGAATGTATGAAAGTATAGTAGTACCAATACTCTTATATGGATGTGAAGCTTGGGTGGTAAATGCAGCAGCGAGGAGACGGTTGGAGGCAGTGGAGATGTCCTGTCTAAGGGCAATGTGTGGTGTAAATATTATGCAGAAAATTCGGAGTGTGGAAATTAGGAGAAGGTGTGGAGTTAATAAAAGCATTAGTCAGAGGGCAGAAGAGGGGTTGTTGAGGTGGTTTGGTCATTTAGAGAGAATGGATCAAAGTAGAATGACATGGAAAGCATATAAATCTATAGAGGAAGGAAAGAGGGGTAGGGGTCGTCCTCGAAAGGGTTGGAAAGAGGGGGTAAAGGAGATACACATATAACCCGCACATAAAAGACAGAAGCTTACGACGACGTTTCGGTCCGACTTGGACCATTGACAAAGTCACACTAACAGAGGTGGAGTAGGACGGCTATATATAGGCAGGAAGAGGTGGAGGTAGTAGTAGTGGTAGTAGTAGTAGTAGTAGTACTTCCAGCAAGCGTGCATGAGCGTGTTAGATAGGAGTGAATGGAGACAAATGATACTTGGGACCTGACGATCTGTTGGAGTGTGAGCAGGGTAATATTTAGTGAAGGGATTCAGGGAAACCGGTTATTTTCATATAGTCGGACTTGAGTCCTGGAAATGGGAAGTACAATGCCTGCACTTTAAAGGAGTGGTTTGGGATATTGGCAGTTTGGAGGGATATGTTGTGTATCTTTATACGTATATGCTTCTAAACTGTTGTATTCTGAGCACCTCTGCAAAAGCAGTGATAATGTGTGAGTGTGGTGAAAGTGTTGAATGATGATGAAAGTATTTTCTTTTTGGGGATTTTCTTTCTTTTTTGGGTCACCCTGCCTCGGTGGGAGACGACCAACTTGTTGAAAAAAAAAAAAAAAAAAAATATAAATATATATATGTGAAATAAGATCACAGTAAACAGGTGATTTCGGAATATGCAAAACAACCACTCTGAAAAAATAGAGAAATTCCAAGCGCTTTCGTGACTACTCACATTATCAAGGAACTATAGTTCCTTGATAATGTGAGTAGTCACGAAAGCGCTTGGAATTTCTCTATTTTTTCAGAGTGGTTGTTTTGCATATATATATATATATATATATATATATATATATATATATATATATATATATATATATATATATATATATATATATATATATATATATATATATATATATAATGTCCCATACTGCGTTACGTAGATCGGAGTTGAAACAATTGAATGTATCTATTATAGCACCTAGATTTTACAGTTAAAATTATTTTATATCTGTATTTCCAATTGATATCTTCAGTTTATCGTTTATGGCTGCACCACTGTTAATTAAAACGAATTGACGTAGCCCTGTTAACAATATTAATTAATTAATTCCCTTATTACCAGGTCAAAAGAAGACGTGAGAGACAGAAAATGCTAAAGTTACGAGCAGACTCGTTGAACATAGTTAACAAAATTCAACTTCTGTTCACTGGCTTAGGTTCTGTGTCCTTAATGTATACAGATATAATAATCTTGATCAACGTTTCTTTTTTATAATTATATTGGGTCTCCAAATTAGTTATGTTAAGCTGTCCTCGTGAATCATCTTTTCATCGAGGTAAGAAACCTCAGTCCCTTAGTATTTTACTCAAGAATCCTAGTGGTAACCTAGAATTTTTGTTAAATCCTCCCCCCATCCCCGGCCCCAAGAAAGGAAGGAAGACATTCACCATCATTCATTTAATCACTATTATAACAGAAGTGACTTGACAACAAAGTTCATCTTTCTCTCCAAACTGCAGCTTCCTCACTCTTCCACTAAGTGCAGGCCCTGTACTACCCACCACCAAACTGCAGCTTCCTCACTCTTCCATTAAGTGCAGGCCCTGTACTACCCACCACCAAACTGCAGCTTCCTCACTCTTCCATTAAGTGCAGGCCCTGTACTACCCACCACCAAACTGCAGCTTCCTCACTCTTCCATTAAGTGCAGGCTCTGTACTACCCACCACCAAACTGCAGCTTCCTCACTCTTCCATTAAGTGCAGGCCCTGTACTACCCACCACCAAACTGCAGCTTCCTCACTCTTCCATTAAGTGCAGGCTCTGTACTACCCACCACCAAACTGCAGCTTCCTCACTCTTCCATTAAGTGCAGGCTCTGTACTACCCACCACCAAACTGCAGCTTCCTCACTCTTCCATTAAGTGCAGGCTCTGTACTACCCACCACCAAACTGCAGCTTCCTCACTCTTCCATTAAGTGCAGGCCCTGTACTACCCACCACCAAACTGCAGCTTCCTCACTCCTCCATTAAGTGCAGGCCCTGTACTACCCACCACCAAACTGCAGCTTCCTCACTCTTCCATTAAGTGCAGGCCCTGTACTACCCACCACCAAACTGCAGCTTCCTCACTCCTCCATTAAGTGCAGGCCCTGTACTACCCACAACCAAACTGCAGCCTCCTCACTCTTCCATTAAGTGCAGGCCCTGTACTACCCACCACCAAACTGCAGCTTCCTCACTCTTCCATTAAGTGCAGGCTCTGTACTACCCACCACCAAACTGCAGCTTCCTCACTCTTCCATTAAGTGCAGGCTCTGTACTACCCACCACCAAACTGCAGCTTCCTCACTCTTCCATTAAGTGCAGGCCCTGTACTACCCACCACCAAACTGCAGCTTCCTCACTCCTCCATTAAGTGCAGGCCCTGTACTACCCACCACCAAACTGCAGCTTCCTCACTCTTCCATTAAGTGCAGGCCCTGTACTACCCACCACCAAACTGCAGCTTCCTCACTCCTCCATTAAGTGCAGGCCCTGTACTACCCACCACCAAACTGCAGCTTCCTCACTCTTCCATTAAGTGCAGGCTCTGTACTACCCACCACCAAACTGCAGCTTCCTCACTCTTCCATTAAGTGCAGGCCCTGTACTACCCACCACCAAACTGCAGCTTCCTCACTCTTCCATTAAGTGCAGGCTCTGTACTACCCACCACCAAACTGCAGCTTCCTCACTCTTCCATTAAGTGCAGGCTCTGTACTACCCACCACCAAACTGCAGCTTCCTCACTCTTCCATTAAGTGCAGGCTCTGTACTACCCACCTCCAGGACTAAAGTCTGGCTAACCAATTTCCTTTAATCCCCTCATAACAGTTACTTTATATACACTCCAACGCAACCTACAAGCCATTAAAATCACTTACCTCCACTACAAGCAAAAATGCTTACAAGTTTTCTGGATGTTTAAGCCTCTTCAATAAAAATCTCGTTTTACCCCTACCTCCCTCCTTCCTTCCCAGATTTGTATACCCTCCTAGTCATCTTATTTTGTTTCTTTCTCTTTATACGTCCAAACTACTTCAACAGCCTCTTCTCAACCCTTTGAATTTCACTGCCGACAACCCAACACCTAATCATCAGGCTCCGGATTCTCTACATAATATTCACAACATGTATTAGCCTCAAACATGATGCTTCCACATCCTGCAACGTCCTTACTGCAACGTTTAGAACCCATGCTTCTACCCCAAATAACTCTGTTGATACCTCTTAACTCTAAAAAATTCTTTTTTTTTTTTTTGCCTCCACGAAAAAGGCTCTTAATCTCTTCAATTTTATGGTCCCTCTCATCTCCCTTAAACCCATATGAATGCAGTTACTTCCTCCATGTTCACTTCCTCCAATCCGAAATCCAGTCTTTTATTGCTTCTTGACCTGTACTCCCTGGAACGCCAGCGAAAGAGACACCTCAAAATCTACACCTGGAAAATTCTCAATGGACTGGTCCCAAATTTACACTCAGAAATCGCTCACTACGAAAGCAAAAAGACTAGGTAAAAGGTGCAACATACCCCCAGTGAAAAGCTGTGGCGACCAAGACTGTTCAATAGCCTTCCCCCATGCATAAGGGGAATTATCAATAGAGTCTTGACTGTCTTCTAGAGGGAACCATACAAATACCAAAAGTCAATACCCAATCAGCCGGGCTGTGGTTCGTACGTGGGATTGCGTGCGGCCAGCAGTAACCGTCTGGATGATCAGGTCCTGATTCACCGCGAGGACGTTGACCCCCAGATCAACATACAGATAAACTTCAATTATGTACTCTCATCACTGCACTTTTCTATGTTCACGTTTAATTTTCTTTTCGTACATTCCCTCCCAATTTTCTCCACCAACCTTCGCGACTGACCTACAAAAATCTTCAAAAAGAGTCGTTTCATCGGCCAAAAACAACTGTGGCAACCTCCACTTTGTAGGAAATACGTTATAATTTAAGCCCATGACTCTCCCCAGAACTTAACCAGTCACTTCTTTTACAGCCTTATCTCTAAATATGTTAGACCATCACACATCACTGTCTATAACCTACTGTTACTGATAAATAATCTAACTTCCACCTATGCACCTGAGCCTCAGTATCCGAATAAAAACTCTTTACTGATTTCAATAATCTTCTACCTACTCTATGCATTTGCAACATTTCCCTTATTGCTCCCCCGTCCTTCCTATCATAAGCATTTTCAAATTCAATAAACGAGAAAAAAGTTCCTTACCTTTATCTTAGTATTTTTTTTTTTTTTTTTTTTTAAACAAGTCGGCCGTCTCCCACCGAGGCAGGGTGACCCAAAAAAAAGAAAGAAAATCCCCAAAAAGAAAATACTTTCATCATCATTCAACACTTTCACCACACTCGCACATTATCACTGTTTTTGCAGAGGTGCTCAGAATACAACAGTCCAGAAGCATACACATATAAAGATACACAACATATCCCTCCAAACTGCCAATATCCCAAACCTCTCCTTTAAAGTGCAGGCATTGTACTTCCCATTTCCAGGACTCAAGTCTTAGTATTATTCACATATATGCATCGTATATAGTCTTAGTCTACACATTCCTTATCTTTCATAAATCTTCCTCGTTCCTCTGTAACCTTACTTTGTCTTACCCTGCTTTCTTTCAACATAACTCTGCCTCACACTTTACCAAGTATTCTCAACAAGCATAGTTCCCTGTGATTTTTACACCTTTTGTCCATTTTTCCCTATACAAAGGAACTATTTATGCTCTTTACCAATCTCTAGGTATTCTTCCATCTTTCGTTAATATCTTGAGCATATATCCTCACCAATTTTCATTGGTTTTATCTTAATTCCATCTATCCTAGGTGCTTTACTTTCTTTTCATTTTACCCACTGCCTCAAGCAATTCCTCCAAACTCACACCAGGCTCATCATTCCATCTTCACTAACATTTAAAAACTTCCCAAAATATTCCCTCCATCTTGTTAGTATCTTTAAATATCCTTTAAATATTTATTCAATAAAAAAAATATTTTACGTCTCAAGATCGTGTAGTTCAAGTGTATTACAAACATGAATTCCGTAATACTCCCTACATATATTTTCTTATTAAACAGGTACTTGTAAATCCCGGTGCCTAGCGACAGTTAAGTGCGGAGCTTGGTCCTTTGTTGAGACTGATGTGGGTATTGGTGAGTGTCTCCTTGCTCAGGGAGGACCTACCAACTACACCACGATCATCAACGCCAACGCAACATATTACTACAAGCAAGGTGAGAGAGAAATGCAGAGTACCGCAAATATTTATGCCTACCAGTTTAGAAAAGATACGATATATTTTGCCAACATAGTGATATTTGCTATTACTATTACCGAAATTGAAATCTTAACGCGATAAACGTCATGAACTGTAGTAACAATTTGGAAATTTGGAAATGAGTGTGAAATATGTAGTCAGAAGGGCATAGAAGCAATTAGAGAAACGTGATTTTTTTTAATGATTTGGGAATAATTAGAAAGGAATGAATCATACTTCGGAAGGAAGTGGGTATCAAAGTACAGTGGAGTGAAGGATTTAATTGAAAAAGTAGGAGTAAGTTGGGGCTGTAAGAGAGCTAGAGGAGTGGAGGAGTTTGTACAGAGATTGACATTTTTTTTCACTGACAATTACGTGGCCCGGTGGCCTGGTGGCTAAAACTCCCGCTTCACACACGGAGGGCCTGGGTTCGATTCCCGGCGGGTGGAAATTCCGACACGTTTCCTTACACCTATTGTCCTGTTCACCTAGCAGCAAATAGGTACCTGGGTGTTAGTCGACTGGTGTGGGTCGCATCCTGGGGGACAAGATTAAGGACCCCAATGGAAATAAGTTAGACAGTCCTCGATGACGCACTGACTTTCTTGGGTTATCCTGGGTGGCTAACCCTCCGGGGTTAAAAATCCGAACGAAATCTTATCTTATCTTACGTAAAAAATATTCATTAACAAAACTTAACTCAGAAACTCACCTAACCTTTCCTAACCTATTTTTTTAATTATATTCAACCAACTGTATTACTGAACAGTTAAATTTATATAATATATATGTTAATATCAATGACGTACTTCTTTTCGTTTTGTTGAAATTTTCGGAAATTTAGGATATAAACAAGTTTTTGCTCGTGCACACAATATCCATGTTTTTTTTTTAGGCCTAACTCGCCGGTTTATCGTTCCTCATAAGTGAAATTTGCCAAATATGCCGAACTCACTTTAAAATTCTATTACAGAATGATACTTAATTTTATTTAATTGACAATGATATATAGAATGTTATTTATGGACCAAAACTAACTTAAAAAACTCACATAACTTCATTTAAACCAACACATTTTTTTTTAATTAATTCTGCTATACAACCACTGTGAAAAAATAGTGAAGTTCCAAGAACTTTCGTGATTTCTCACATTTTCAAGGAACTGTAAAAATGAAAGATCAACAGAAAGACATTCAACGACGAGAATACAACTGGCGGTCAACAAACACCTGATCTTTTTATGATGATGTAGGTACGTGGTCAAGGACGTGACCACTCAAACACAGCTTATATTCTACACAAACTTTAAGATTTCAACTTGTCTAATGTATTTTAAATTCTTCCAAAATTTTTGAATCAATTTGTTTAATCCTAAAGCAAATTCATATTAATTTCTAAAGTTTCTTTAATGAAATTTAATCCAATTATATATCTCTCTACAATAGACCTCCTTGATGTAACTTTCTCAAACTTTTAAAAATCAATTGGATGGTTAAAATCTCTCACATGACTAAAGAGAGCATTAGTATCTTGTTCTCTTCTAATGTTATATTTATATTGTTGTAATCTTTGTTCAAGACTATTGACAGTTTGACCGTGATAAACTTGATCACATTTTTTTACGAGGATTTTTGAAGCATTTTTGGGGGGATTTATTTCTATAAAAAGTTTTTTTACTGTATCTAGATTTTTAAATACAATTTTCATATTAAAATTCTTAAGTTTTAATTAAATTATTAAAATTAAATTTCTACAAGTACATGTACAAGGTATACAGTCCTAGGTGACATCAACGACATCCTAGAAAGCCGCTTGTTATGCTGAACATTTTGGGCAAATTAAGTCAGTTTTGTCCCAGGATACGACCCACACCAGTCCACTAACACCCAGGTACCCATTTTACTGATCGGGGACGCAGACAACCAGTGTTAGGAAACAAACCCAGTGTTTCTACCCTCTCCGGGAATTGAACCCGGACACAAGCCGTGTGAAGCGAGAACTTTAGCCACTAGGCCACAGGGCACCAAGAGTAGGTATATCAAGGTTGTTTTCATGGTAAAGTAGAAGTAATATATTTTTAGTTGGATAAAACTAGTTATCTTCGTTTGAATTGTAAAAATTATTTCTAACAATTTTAAAAGATTTATCCATGAAGTATTTTGGGTATTCTAGATCATTAGCTATTTCATGAATCTTCAATATTTCCGGGCTGCAAATATACAAATCTCACTAAAACGTTGCAGCGCTGTATAGTCCTTGTGGCTTAGCGCTTCTTTTTTGATTATAATAATAATAATCACAAAAACGTTGAAGTTTTTTTTTTTTTATTATCACACTGGCCGATTCCCACCAAGGCAGGGTGGCCCGAAAAAGAAAAACTTTCACCATCATTCACTCCATCACTGTCTTGCCAGAAGGGTGCTTTACACTACAGTTTTTAAACTGCAACATTAACACCCCTCCTTCAGAGTGCAGGCACTGTACTTCCCATCTCCAGGACTCAAGTCCGGCCTGCCGGTTTCCCTGAACCCCTTCATAAATGTTACTTTGCTCACACTCCAACAGCACGTCAAGTATTAAAAACCATTTGTCTCCATTCACTCCTATCAAACACGCTCACGCATGCCTGCTGGAAGTCCAAGCCCCTCGCACACAAAACCTCCTTTACCCCCTCCCTCCAACCTTTCCTAGGCCGACCCCTACCCCGCCTTCCTTCCACTACAGACTGATACACTCTTGAAGTTATTCTGTTTCGCTTCATTCTCTCCACATGTCCGAACCACCTCAACAACCCCTCCTCAGCCCTCTGGACAACAGTTTTGGTAATCCCGCACCTCCTCCTAACTTCCAAACTACGAATTCTCTGCATTATATTCACACCACACATTGCCCTCAGACATGACATCTCCACTGCCTCCAGCCTTCTCCTCGCTGCAACATTCATCACCCATGCTTCACACCCATATAAGTGCGTTGGTAAAACTATACTCTCATACATTCCCCTCTTTGCCTCCAAGGACAAAGTTCTTTGTCTCCACACACTCCTAAGTGCACCACTCACTCTTTTTCCCTCATCAATTCTATGATTCACCTCATCTTTCATAGACCCATCCGCTGACACGTCCACTCCCAAATATCTGAATACATTCACCTCCTCCATACTCTCTCCCTCCAATCTGATATTCAATCTTTCATCACCTAATCTCTTTGTTATCCTCATAACCTTACTCTTTCCTGTATTCACCTTTAATTTTCTTCTTTTGCACACCCTACCAAATTCATCCACCAATCTCTGCAACTTCTCTTCAGAATCTCCCAAGAGCACAGTGTCATCAGCAAAGAGCAGCTGTGACAACTCCCACTTTGTGTGTGATTCTTTATCTTTTAACTCCACGCCTCTTGTCAAGACCCTCGCATTTACTTCTCTTACAACCCCATCTATAAATATATTAAACAACCACGGTGACATCACACATCCTTGTCTAAGGCCTACTTTTACTGGGAAATAATTTCCCTCTTTCCTACATACTCTAACTTGAGCCTCACTATCCTCGTAAAAACTCTTCACTGCTTTCAGTAACCTACCTCCTACACCATACACTTGCAACATCTGCCACATTGCCCCCCTATCCACCCTGTCATACGCCTTTTCCAAATCCATAAATGCCACAAAGACCTCTTTAACCTTATCTAAATACTGTTCACTTATATGTTTCACTGTAAACACCTGGTCCACACACCCCCTACCTTTCCTAAAGCCTCCTTGTTCATCTGCTATCCTATTCTCCGTCTTACTCTTAATTCTTTCAATAATAATTCTACCATACACTTTACCAGGTATACTCAGCAGACTTATCCCCCTATAATTTTTGCACTCTCTTTTATCCCCTTTGCCTTTATACAAAGGAACTATGCATGCTCTCTGCCAATCCCTAGGTACCTTACCCTCTTCCATACATTTATTAAATAATTGCACCAACCACTCCAAAACTATATCCCCACCTGCTTTTAACATTTCTATCTTTATCCCATCAATCCCGGCTGCCTTACCCCCTTTCATTTTACCTACTGCCTCACGAACTTCCCCCACACTCACAACTGGCTCTTCCTCACTCCTACAAGATGTTATTCCTCCTTGTCCTATACACGAAATCACAGCTTCCCTATCTTCATCAACATTTAACAATTCCTCAAAATATTCCCTCCATCTTCCCAATACCTCTAACTCTCCATTTAATAACTCTCCTCTCCTATTTTTAACTGACAAATCCATTTGTTCTCTAGGCTTTCTTAACTTGTTAATCTCACTCCAAAACTTTTTCTTATTTTCAACAAAATTTGTTGATAACATCTCACCCACTCTCTCATTTGCTCTCTTTTTACATTGCTTCACCACTTTCTTAACCTCTCTCTTTTTCTCCATATACTCTTCCCTCCTTGCATCACTTCTACTTTGTAAAAACTTCTCATATGCTAACTTTTTCTCCCTTACTACTCTCTTTACATTATCATTCCACCAATCGCTCCTCTTCCCTCCCGCACCCACTTTCCTGTAACCACAAACTTCTGCTGAACACTCTAACACTACATTTTTAAACCTACCCCATACCTCTTCGACCCCATTGCCTATGCTCTCATCAGCCCATCTATCATCCAATAGCTGTTTATATCTTACCCTAACTGCCTCCTCTTTTAGTTTATAAACCTTCACCTCTCTCTTCCCTAATGCTTGTATTCTCCTTGTATCCCATCTACCTTTTACTCTCAGTGTAGCTACAACTAGAAAGTGATCTGATATATCTGTGGCCCCTCTATAAACATGTACATCCTGAAGTCTACTCAACAGTCTTTTATCTACTAATACATAATCCAACAAACTACTGTCATTTCGCCCTACATCATACCTTGTATACTTATTTATCCTCTTTTTCTTAAAATATGTATTACCTATAATTAAACCCCTTTCTATACAAAGTTCAATCAAAGGGCTCCCATTATCATTTACACCTGGCACCCCAAACTTACCTACCACACCCTCTCTAAAAGTTTCTCCTACTTTAGCATTCAGGTCCCCTACCACAATTACTCTCTCACTTGGTTCAAAGGCTCCTATACATTCACTTAACATCTCCCAAAATCTCTCTCTCTCCTCTGCATTCCTCTCTTCTCCAGGTGCATACACGCTTATTATGACCCACTTCTCGCATCCAACCTTTACTTTAATCCACATAATTCTTGAATTTACACATTCATATTCTCTTTTCTCCTTCCATAACTGATCATTTAACATTACTGCTACCCCTTCCTTTGCTCTAACTCTCTCAGATACTCCAGATTTAATCCCATTTATTTCCCCCCACTGAAACTCTCCTACCCCCTTCAGCTTTGTTTCGCTTAGGGCCAGGACATCCAACTTCTTTTCATTCATAACATCAGCAATCATCTGTTTCTTGTCATCCGCACTACATCCACACACATTTAAGCATCCCAGTTTTATAAAGTTTTTCTTCTTCTCTTTTTTAGTAAGTGTCTACAGGAGAAGGGGTTACTAGCCCATTGCTCCCGGCATTTTAGTCGCCTCATACGACACGCATGGCTTACGGAGGAAAGATTCTTTTAACTTATTTTTGTTGCAGTACCATCCTCTCGATTACTTTATCTTATTTTTGTTGCAGTACCATCCTCTCGATTACTTTATCTTATTTTTGTTGCAGTACCATCCTCTCGATTACTTTATCTTATTTTTGTTGCAGTACCATCCTCTCGATTACTTTATCTTATTTTTGTTGCAGTACCATCCTCTCGATTACTTTATCTTATTTTTGTTGCAGTACCATCCTCTCGATTACTTTATCTTATTTTTGTTGCAGTACCATCCTCTCGATTACTTTATCTTATTTTTGTTGCAGTACCATCCTCTCGATTATTTTATCTTATTTTTGTTGCAGTACCATCCTCTCGATTACTTTATCTTATTTTTGTTGCAGTACCATCCTCTCGATTATTTTATCTTATTTTTGTTGCAGTACCATCCTCTCGATTACTTTATCTTATTTTTGTTGCAGTACCATCCTCTCGATTACTTTATCTTATTTTTGTTGCAGTACCATCCTCTCGATTACTTTATCTTATTTTTGTTGCAGTACCATCCTCTCGATTACTTTATCTTATTTTTGTTGCAGTACCATCCTCTCGATTACTTTATCTTATTTTTGTTGCAGTACCATCCTCTCGATTACTTTATCTTATTTTTGTTGCAGTACCATCCTCTCGATTATTTTATCTTATTTTTGTTGCAGTACCATCCTCTCGATTACTTTATCTTATTTTTGTTGCAGTACCATCCTCTCGATTATTTTATCTTATTTTTGTTGCAGTACCATCCTCTCGATTACTTTATCTTATTTTTGTTGCAGTACCATCCTCTCGATTACTTTATCTTATTTTTGTTGCAGTACCATCCTCTCGATTACTTTATCTTATTTTTGTTGCAGTACCATCCTCTCGATTTTTTATCTTATTTTTGTTGCAGTACCATCCTCTCGATTACTTTATCTTATTTTTGTTGCAGTACCATCCTCTCGATTACTTTATCTTATTTTTGTTGCAGTACCATCCTCTCGATTACTTTATCTTATTTTTGTTGCAGTACCATCCTCTCGATTACTTTATCTTATTTTTGTTGCAGTACCATCCTCTCGATTATTTTATCTTATTTTTGTTGCAGTACCATCCTCTCGATTACTTTATCTTATTTTTGTTGCAGTACCATCCTCTCGATTACTTTATCTTATTTTTGTTGCAGTACCATCCTCTCGATTACTTTATCTTATTTTTGTTGCAGTACCATCCTCTCGATTACTTTATCTTATTTTTGTTGCAGTACCATCCTCTCGATTACTTTATCTTATTTTTGTTGCAGTACCATCCTCTCGATTACTTTATCTTATTTTTGTTGCAGTACCATCCTCTCGATTACTTTATCTTATTTTTGTTGCAGTACCATCCTCTCGATTACTTTATCTTATTTTTGTTGCAGTACCATCCTCTCGATTATTTTATCTTATTTTTGTTGCAGTACCATCCTCTCGATTACTTTATCTTATTTTTGTTGCAGTACCATCCTCTCGATTACTTTATCTTATTTTTGTTGCAGTACCATCCTCTCGATTATTTTATCTTATTTTTGTTGCAGTACCATCCTCTCGATTATTTTATCTTATTTTTGTTGCAGTACCATCCTCTCGATTACTTTATCTTATTTTTGTTGCAGTACCATCCTCTCGATTACTTTATCTTAGATGAAACAAATGTCTTTTGAATTATAATTAAAACTATTAGACATCAATAATACTGGTCTTATGAGTACTCAGATTTTCTAAATATTAAATCTGATGCCTATATAATCCCTTATTATATACATTTTCTATGAAATTTTCCTTTACTAACACCTATTCGCTTTAATATTAAAATTCGACTTATTAGTTCAGCAGCCGATGTTACTAATTCTTGAACATTTAAATCTTTAGGAATAAAATCAGATGCCATTCCTGGGCGATTAAATCAAATTATTATTATTATTATTATTATTATTATTATTATTATTATTATTATTATTATTATTATTTTATTATTTTTATTTTATTATTATTATTATAATCATAGGGGAGCGCTAAACCCATAGGATTATACAGTGCCTGTGGGGGGATGGAAGGTATTCAGACTCAGTTTAGGGAACCGGAGCACAGATCCAGTTCCCTAGATCAAGAGCCCCTCGCCAGGGTCAAGGAACCTTCCTTGAGGGGATTAAATCAAATTAGATGTTTAATCAGCCGTCCAGGTCTTTTTTACAGACAAAATTCCGAGATTTGAGAAGCAAACCACAGATGTATACACATTCTAATTGAGAGAATATCAGTAAATTCTTTTCCAAATGAATTTCTTTTAACTCAGAAGTATTTCCCGATGTGAAATAAGTTTAGGACTTTTTATACCAAGAAAAAGAGTAGTTAAATTACTTCTAGTTGCATTACTGATTAAAAATTAATTAGTATATAGTATTATTTGTCAAGTTAAAACAATCTCATGATTAAATTTATTTTTATATTTATTTCTGGGTTCATATTTTTCCCCATTTTTGAAAAATGATGACCAGATCATTTTCGTTTTTTGATCCGTCTTTTTAAATATTTTATAATTAAACTTAAGTTGACTCTCAACGTTTTAAGCTTTGTTATTTATTCCTTTATGTTTGTTTACCTGTCTTCCTCTCCATGACTTCTCCTTCAGTCAACAATTATTTCATCTCTTCACATTGAATTTAAAACATTATATGGCCATCTAATTCAGAGAAATTTCTTCTACTTCATGACTCACGAAATCGTAATGACACGATTGAAACAAACCACACCACAGGCGGGGTTAGAACCCGCGATCAGAGTCTTAAAACTCCAGACCGTCACGTTAGCCACTGGACCAGTTAGCCATAATAAGATTCACCCTACTAGACCTATTTATGCACCATAGGAAGGTTAACATAGGCACCACTGTGTATAAATATGAAGTTGGATGAATCTTATTGTGGCTAACTGGCCCGGTGGGTAATGTGTCGGTCTGGAAATTTAAGATTCTCTGATTGCGGGTTTTAACTCAGTCTGTGGTATGGTTTTTTCTACTTCATATCAGTTAAGATAAGATAAGATAAGATTTCGTTCGGATTTTTAACCCTGGAGGGTTAGCCACCCAGGATAACCCAAGAAAGTCAGTGCGTCATCGAGGACTGTCTAACTTATTTCCATTGGGGTCCTTAATCTTGCCCCCCAGGATGCAACCCACACCAGTCGACTAACACCCAGGTACCTATTTGCTGCTAGGTGAACAGGACAACAGGTGTAAGGAAACGTGTCGAAATGTTTCCACCCGCCGGGAATCGAACCCGGGCCCTCCGTGTGTGAAGCGGGAGCTTTAGCCACCAGGCCACCGGGCCAGCCACCGGGCCACAAACCGGCCGTATCCCGCCGAGGCAGTGACCTAAAACAGAGAAACTAAAGTTTTTTTTTTTAGATGCAGTGTGACTTTGCCTTCATATTTTATTTACTGACTGATGTAGATTATTATTTTAGTATATTATGGACATTTAGCTTCCAACTATAAAGACTAAAGCATTAAAAAAAATTAATTCTAATTTTTTTAATCATTTCTTTTACATTAAAAAACAAACAGGCACAATACTGTGACTGGAACAATACACAAATAACCCGCACATAGGAGAGAGGACCTTATGACGACGTTTCGGTCCAACTTGTACCATTTACAAAGTCACACTAACAGAAAGGAGAAGTGGGAGATAGTGGAATTAGTAGTAGTTGAAGAAGTAGAGGTAACCTAATATTGTTATCCTCTCTTCTAACAAAGGTAGTTATCCTCGATCGCGAGGATTACCTCTATAAAGCTGAAGTTTTGCTGTCCGACTCACGTACCTACACTCCTCTAGTTTCTAATCTTCTTGATCGCATCAAGAGAACTTTCAACAAGAAACTAAGGACTCTCTCCGACCTCTGTCCTCCTGACTTTGACTTTGTTCAATGTTTCCGGGTCAATTGTCCCTCTCTGCCTAATTTATATGGTCTTCCTACAACTCATAAACCTGATATTCCTCTTATTATCTTGCCTCTTGGCTGGTCAAATCCCTCACTCCTTTTCTTGGTGCTTTTTCTCCTGCTCACATCACTGAACGTGTTCGCTCTCTCCCGACCTGTAAGATGCTCAGTGTTGACGTTGAGTCCCTCTTCACCAATGTCCCTTTCGATGATGTTCTTAATTTTCTCAAAGGGAAGGCCAATGAAGGGTTACTTCATCTCCCTATACCTATTGATGTCTTTCTTGATCTTATTTGCTGTTGTGAGGACTCGGTTTCAAAGTATTCCATAACGGCACCGAAGGTGTCGTTATGGAATAATTTGAAACCGTTGTTCCTACTGTTGGTATGCGCCGCTATGCAGGGCCGGATTAAGAAGTCTCAGGGCCCTAGGCTATTCAGATTGGCGGGGCCCCTTTGAGTTACGGGTAAGCGAAGCGACCCCTTCCAACTTGGGGGTGGGGGGGGTCGATGTGAGCCTGTTTAAGGTCTAATTAAATACATTCTGGCTATTTAGATTAAATTTAATAGGGAAAGTACATCAAGACAACCAAAACCATTTACCAACAGCCATTATAACTATCTTGTTAAATCATGCATTTTAAAGAGAATAAACTCAAGACAGCATAGTATTACTAGATTAGGCTATTAAAGTAGTGACATCATGTACCTATTATATTCAGCATAACCACTACAGCACTATTATTCCCTTTATAAATCACTGACCATTATTGTTATCATTGCATCATGCATAACACTATCAAATCATATAAACTCAAGAAAGTAAAGAATTGTTTATATTCACAGGCACTTCTTAAATAAATTTTTTTCTGGATTTCATATTGGCAAAATCATCAATTATATTCTGAAAATCAATATTTCTTGTTAGATCAGACTCAATGGTCAACAAGGCTAGGTTACACAATTTGTCTTGGCTCATTGTTGAACGGAGCTGGTTTTTCACTCTTTTCAAAACAGAAAATGAACGTTCTCCTTCACAGTTAGTAGCTGGAAGTGTTAGGTAAAGGCGATACACTATGTCAACATTAGGGAAGGTTTCTGAGATACCTGCATTTCTTAAATGTTTCAAAGCAGCTGAGGGCGCACATTTTTCAGGTGGAGCTTTAATCTGATTCATATACCCAGAAAAATTAACTATTTCTTCAACAAATGTGTCCTGAACATCTGCTGAAAGGTGTTGTTGCAACTTTAATGCAGCTTCTCTCAATTCTGCATCTGGCATAGTAGTAATTTTGAACAGAAATCCAAACTTGTCATTGAGATTCTGGTAGATTTCTTTTCTTTTCACCAATTCTGTAATCAGTGAATCCAGAATGACGAAGTATGTAGCTGTCTTACATTTCTGCCTTGGTAGCAACACAATTTCATTGTCTGGCTCTTCAAAATTGCGTTTCCTCTTCCTTGACCGCTGATGATCAGCCCAGTAACTGTAGTCTTTCACCAGCAGTTTAGCTTTCTCTTCAAACATTTCAAAAGCTTCATCATTGTGAAGTAAGCTTACAAATTCCACTAAGCCTGCATAGAGGTTAGCACAAGTAGCCATTTCAATTTCAATTTTCTGAAGTGTCTTGTTCGTGGCATTTAACCGTTCCAGTATACAGTCCCGAAGCACACAGAGTAAGGCCAATTCAAAATCTCCCAATTTTGATGCTAAGCTGGCTGCTTCGCTTCTTGTAGTTGCTGTCTGGTCTTCATCCTCTGCTATTTGGATCAAAGCAGAACGTATTTCAGCAAAGCTGTCTTTCAAAGCATGTGTTACATCATGCTGCGCTGACCACCTTGTTGTTGATAATGATTTGATGACATCTCCATGAATGGTTGACTTGAGTATACTCCACCGATGCGTTGAAGCAGAGAAAAAATTAAAGAGTGCTTGTAAAAGTCCAAAAAATGAAACTGCAGCAACACAACACTCCGCAGCACATGACCCAACAAGATTAAGAGAATGTGCGGAGCAGGGCACATATTCAGCAAGTGGGTTGATTTGCTTGATACGGGCTTGCAATCCATTATATTTACCCGACATGTTACTTGCATTGTCGTAGCTCTGGCCACGGCAATCCATAATAGAGAGATCATGTTCAAGCAGAGTATCCAGTACTACATTCATCATTGTTTCTCCATCATGGCCTGAAAGAGGAATGAATTTTATAAAGCGCTCTACAGGCTTACCACTGGAGTCGACAAAGCGAACAATGAATGTCAATTGATCTGTATGTGAAATATCTGGTGTTGAATCTACACTTATTACAAAGTATTTTGCAGTTTTCACAGCTGCTATGATGCTATTGAGGACCTTCTTAGTCATCAGTTCAATAAATTCATTGCATATAGTAGATGACATGTAAGATACAGTGCCTCTTCCTGCATTCCTAAGGCATGACACATGATTTGCTAAGAATGGATCGAATTGTGCTAACAGTTCTATGATCCCTAGGAAATTGCCATTGTTTTCCGAACCAAAAACCTCATTTTCTCCACGGAAAGCAAGTCCTCTTAGAGCTAAGAATTTTACAACAGCAACAACTCTTTCTAGAACTTTTCTCCAATAAGTGCGCTCTTTTTCAGTTTGATTTTCCAAATGAGAATCCAATAAGCCTTTTTTCTGTGCACGAAATACACTGGCTAAAATGCAGCTCCTGTGAGTGGTGCTGTTTTCATGTTCCTCGAAACGCTTGGAATTTTTCCAGTCATTGAACCCCTGTGTGAAGGTATTTTCTTTGGTAGAAAATAGCTTGCATGCTGAACAGTACACTTTTCCTGAGCTTTCAGAGTATACCATCCATGATCTTTTCACAGTTTCTGAATTTGCAAGCTTCCTATAAAACATAGATGACTTTAAACAACGACGACTTCCATCATCATAAATCCTTGCTGATTTCCTAAAGTCAATGTTCAGAGTTTGACTGAAGTTTTCTGCAATGAAAGCATTACGTAGAGAATCTGGGATTACATTTGGCCATGAGGCAGGATCTCTTAAGACAAATCCTGTGGATGAAATGTCCGTTGAGACATTGAGAGGAGACACAAAAGAAGTAGATGCTGGTTGAGAAATAATGGAGGGAGGGCTTCCTGTATGATCTGACGTATCTGCAGATTCAACTGTACTGGTAACATCAGAAACTGTTTTCGTGAGCATGTCTGTGATCTTTCTGCAGCTTCCTACATCTTTCTTTTTCTGTTCTTCTTCTTGAATTTTCTTCTTTCTTTTCTGTGACCCACTCGCATAAGAACGTCCAACATCACGTTCACGAGATGCCATAATGAGGATGTATCACTGTCTGTAATCATGCAAATACAAATTTTTCGTTATCAATTATTATTAATTTTTTAATTATTATTAATTTTTTTTCTGTCAATTGGGGGGATATGGCCCTTGTAGCCCCCTTTCCTCTGGCTGCGCATCTAAAAATTCAAAACGTTACCAGAAAGGAGTCATATACAAAACTTTTACCATAGATTAGGTTAGTGATTTGGGCTACGAATATTTTACTAATTCATCCTCCTTGATCTCCAATTTACTTAAACAGAAATCATACTGAGTCCAAGAACAATCCACAATGGTATTTATATTACCATTTTCATAACTAAACTAATCATTATGTTTTGCATGATATATGGCCTACCACCATAGATAAGGGCATGAGAATTAAAGAATGCAGGAACAATTTTTAGTTTCACCCAACCAACGATTTTCTGATGTGGCTTTATGTGTTTCTGGGGAAATATGTAGTAAATTAATTGATGTTCTACATCACTTCCGTCGCAACTTGAAAACTAAGCATTTGTGACGGAAGTGATGTAGAACATCAATCAATTGAGATCTGTTATTGAAATGATAAAGACTTAAAGACAGGACAAAGTGCTTTTAAAACCTACAAACGGAAGTCAGTTTGCGTTTTTAGGTTTTTCTTTATAGTATTTTTTACCAAAAATGCGTCTTTACTGGTCCATGCGTCTTTACTGGTCAAGTAACCCTATCAGGGTACCTCCCTTAACATTTAGAGGAGAAAACAAACATTTATCCATACACATCAATGTCTATCAACAACACTTCAGTTAATTTGTCACAGTACAAGTCTAGATAACGTGTAATTACTACAGAAAATTGGAGAGGAATCTCCCATACTCACCCATTAGCGGGAAAACACAGCTGTTCTGATGTAAACAAAGGCGTGTTGAGTGTTGCCATCTATGGTTAGGTTTATTTATTTTTATTTTATTTTATTTCAATATTGATTTTTGTTTTGATTAATTTTTAAAAATCAATTTTACTCTCCAAACACTTGAACTTTTTAGGTAGGGACCCCTTTGCACTTGCACCATGTGTGCAGTCTTGGATGACCCCCTGAACCCCTTGGACCGCGGGGCCCCCAAATGCGCGGGTAATCCGGCCCTGCGGCGCTATGCATATGACATCTTTGCTCTTTGGCCTCATGACTCTAGTCTCTTCCAACCATTTCTTGATGCTCTTAATTTAATTCCTTCCATCAAGTTTAAAGCTGAATGGGAAGTTAATTATTTGCTTCCTTTCTTTGATGTACATGTCCACCGCTCGGATACAGGTTTTGCTTTATCTGTGTATAGCAAGCCTATGCACAGTGGCATGTACATTTATTACTGTTCTTATCATGCTTCCTCTGTCAAGAAGTGTTCTTATTTCTCTCTTTCTCCGTGCTCTCAGCATTTGTGAACCTCAGTTCCTTGAATCGGAAATTTCCACTCATCGTAATTCATTTCTTCGTCTTGGCTACCCATCCCATTTCATGAACTCTGCCTTCTCACGTGCTAAATGGACTTTCTTCTCTCCTAAACTCTTTACTCCTGGGAAATCTGTTCTCTGCCTTCCTTATATTTCCAGTATTTCTAATCTCAACAACTCTCTCCGTTCCTTAGACACCAGGCTTACTTTTCTCTAGTCGGTGGCCCGGTGGCCTGGTGGCTAAAGCTCCCGATTCACACACGGAGGGCCCGGGTTCGATTCCCGGCGGGTGGAAACATTTCGACACGTTTCCTTACACATATTGTCCTGTTCACCTAGCAGCAAATAGGTACCTGGGTGTTAGTCGACTGGTGTGGGTCGCATCCTGGGGGACAAGATTAATCCCTTATACACAACTTTCCTTGTATGAATCTTACCCGGGCCTTCCGTGTGTGTAGCGACAGCTTTGCCAGCCAGGCCTCTAATTTTGATAGAAGAGGCTTAGCACTGATTGATGTGGGTTCGCCGGTGTTGTCCCGGTCCGGGTCTTTTCCAGTTGATGACCCGGCAACTGTTACTGATAAATTTATTTTCCTATCGAAGAGATTTATGTCAAAGAAAACACTTCTAACTTCATTCTTGAGCAGCTAAATTCCCTTTCTGTCTCTTTTTGTACTGTAATTAAACATTATAATTTCATTGCAAAGAATAAGCTTATTCTTCTAAAAATATTAACTAATTGTAGGCTTGCACCATCTTTACAGCTTCAAGAAAAGATAGGATAAGATAAGATTTTCTTTGGATTTTTAACCCCGGAGGGTTAGCCACCTAGGATAACCCAAGAAAGTCAGTGCGTCATCGAGGACTGTCTAACTTATTTCCATTGTGGTCCTCAATCTTGTCCCCCAGGATGCGACCCATACCAGTCAACTAACACCCAGGTACCTATTTGCTGCTAGGTGAATAGGACAACAGGTGTAAGGAAACGCGATGAAATGTTTCCACCCCGCCTGGAATCGAATCCGGGCCCTCCGTGTGTGAAGCGGGAGCTTTAGCCGCCCGGGTCTACCGGGCCACCGGGCCACCAGGCCACCGGGCCACCCAACACAATATTCTAGCTTAAAATATGTAAATGAAATTAAATGAAAAAAAAAATACTTATATAAACCATAAGTGAGTAAGTTTATTCAGGTATACACAAATACAGTTACATAGAGCATCATACATAGCAGCATATGTATAGAGAACCTGGGATAACCCCAAAAAAAGTCAAAGTGACTTATTGATCGACACCATGCCCAGCCCTTCTAGGGCAGGGTAGGTGCCTGAGCCAGAGCTTACAACTCACAAGACTGTCATTCCCATTAGCCCCCTTAGGGCGGGGATGGCAGACCAGGCCTAGCTTCTCCCTACGAGCCCCGTGAGGGCGGGGAATGTGGCTAGGCCTGGGGACAGTTGGTCCCAACGATGAGGAGGTACTTGTACCTCCTCCCATGGGAGACTTAGGTCTCAGACACTCCCTAGACAGGGAGCCAAGGCCGGGCCACCACTTGGAAAAGGCCCGGGATAATACCGGCGAATCAACAAGAAGACGAAGTGACTTATTTCCATTGGGGTCCTCTTAATACCTTATTATTATACTATAAAGGAGATAATATCTTATTATTATAATATAAAGAAGATAATATCTTATTATTATACTATAAAGGAGATAATATCTTATTATTATACTATAAAGGAGATAATATCTTATTATTATACTATAAAGGAGATAATATCTTATTATTATACTATAAAGGAGATAATATCTTATTATTATAATATAAAGAAGATAATATCTTATTATTATACTATAAAGGAGATAATATCTTATTATTATACTATAAAGGAGATAATATCTTATTATTATACTATAAAGGAGATAATATCTTATTATTATACTATAAAGGAGATAATATCTTATTATTATAATATAAAGAAGATAATATCTTATTATTATACTATAAAGGAGATAATATCTTATTATTATACTATAAAGGAGATAATATCTTATTATTATACTATAAAGGAGATAATATCTTATTATTATACTATAAAGGAGATAATATCTTATTATTATACTATAAAGGAGATAATATCTTATTATTATACTATAAAGAAGATAATATCTTATTATTATACTATAAAGGAGATATACTAGGAATAAAGTAAAATGAATTATTTATATTTACATGTGTGTTAGCTTAAAATATTAAAAGATTTTCTCCTCCCTTTCTGTCGCTACATTTATTAGGTAACTTTTGGCACTCTTCTTGAACTGGTTCAAGCTATGACTGACTTTGACATGTGCGGGTAGTCTGTTCCATTTCTTTATTGCTATACAATAAAAGGTGTTTGAAGCCTGGCCACTGACTGTGGGTACTACAAAGTTGTGCTCTCTACCTCTAGTACTATGATTGTTCTGGTTCCCAACCTTGACAAAATTAGCAGCAAGATATTCTGGACACTGTGAGCAATTTTATAAACTTGATTTAACTTCAGTTGTTTTCTCTGTCTTCAATATTCAGCATATCCATTTGTTATAATTCATCCTGGTCTACATGTTGTCTTGGACTCAGGTCCAGGATGAATCGTGCCATTTTGTTATCGGTGATTTGCAATATATCTTTCAGTTTTTATGTCAAGGCAGAGTACCATGACGAGCAAGCGTAACCATAGTTCTGTGAAAACTGCCTTTCTTGCCCACAGTAGGACAATGAGGATATCATCTAGCATATCACTAATGTGTCACTGTTTAACGCGAAGTTTCTTCCAAGTATTGGAGAGAACACAAGGAGCAGGAAATGGAGTAGACTCCGGAAGCATCAGTGACAGGAGGATGGGTACTAATTTAATTACTAGTTTGGCGAAAAGTAAATTAGAGGTCTAAAGTTTCGTTCATGCAGAGTTGGAATTTTTCTTGAAAATTAAATCTCTCAGTGTGGCCTCTCCCACACATGGGGAAACTTATGATGGTATTTTCATCATTACAGTATTAATAAATAATACTAAAGAGTACTGTGAGTACCGTTTCACATTTATGTAACCATAAATACGTGCATAGAGTTGTAATGTACATTCATCGTTGCCATAATCTTGAAATACTTTCTCTTATGCCAAACAACATCTCTAATTCTTGTAAACAACTTATATAAGACCTTAGTGCAATTACAATTGAGAGTCTTGTTCCTTTATTATATTATTAGATTAATCACAGTTTTACTCTAGCTCATTCTAGCTCAATACATAGTCAATACCAAATTCACTATATTAGACCATAGTGCAATTACTAGTGAGAATACCAAATTCACTATATTAGACTGGCAATTACTAGTGAGAGACTATTTTTTTAATTTGTAACATCAACTTCATTATGTGTAGTAGTGACTATACCCTACATGACCAAAATACTCTAGCTATATACTTGTCCAAACTTCCTACCACTACAGATATCAGTACTAGAACTCAACACACAACTCAGGATATAAATAACCATAATTTAAACCTAGAAGATGATTGATCACGTTGACCCTGATCTAAACCTCCATAATCTGACACCCAGTCAAAACCTATTGGAAAGTAACTGCCTTTATTACACAGCATCACAAGCCACCACTATCCTAAACAATGCTAAAAGTCTATCAGTACTTAACTACAACATCAGGTCCTTAAGCAAACACTATGACGACCTCCTAGCACTCCTTGAATCACTAAAGACACCCTTCTCCTGCACCTGGCTTAAGCAGGACACAATAGATATCTACCCTCTACCAGGATACACAGCAATTCACAACTGCAGACCAAACCAAGTTGGAGGTGGTATTGCAATCTATTACTCTAACCAATTATCTTGTCTTAGCACCACTTGCTTTAGTGATGAATATGGGGAATACATTTTTGCTAATTTTACTGTAAAAAACCTTAAGACGCCTATAACAATCGGTGCCATTTACCGGATACCTCACACAAACATCCCAAATTTCAGTGAGAAATTAAAGTCACTAATAACAAACAGACAAATGAATAAGCACCACCTTCTCTTAGCTGGAGACTTCAACATCAACCTTGGCTTACTAGATGATCAGCCTGTAACTGATTTCATCAACAATATGAACAACACACTTCTCATACCAACAATAACTAAACCAACCAGGCTCACTGAGACAAGTGCAACCATAATAGACCACATATGGACCAATATACTAGCCCCCCTTAAATCAGGGATAATCACAGATAGCACTACAGACCACTACCCTACCTTCCTCCTGACAAACATTAGTAAACCACCACTTGAATACAACAAAGTCTCCTTTAGACTCCATGACGAGGCCTCAGTAAGGAAGTTCACAGCTGACCTAGAGACTGTTGATTGGCCTACAGAATTCTCCAAGGCCAATGGTATTGATGACTGGACAGACATTTTTCTTAACAAATTACTTAGACTATACAACAAACATTGTCCTATAAAAACAAAACAGATCACAAACAAACGGCTTAGTTGCCCATGGCTAACCAGCACCATTCTGAAATCCATTGACAAGAAACACCAATATGAAAAGCAATATAGACAGGGCTTAATACACAAAGATACTCTTAAACACTGTTCATCAGCTCTCACCAAAGTAATAAAGAAAGCCAAACAACTATACTACTCCAGTAGATTCACAGACACTAGAGGAGATATAAAAAAGACCTGGAAAACACTCTCTCAGATTCTAGGGACCCACAAACTGAGAAAAACCAAGAATATTGTCCTAACTAAACCTAATGAAACACCACTACATCCCACTGACACAGCTAACAAGATAAACGACTTCTTCTCAAACATAGGATCTAATCTCGCCAGTAAAATCCCATATACCAATGCCAATGCCGGGGACTACCTAGATGGGAATTTCCCTAATTCCTTCTATCTTGCACCAACTGAGCCCACGGAAGTCATTGAGATCATAAAGTCACTTAAAAATAACTCGGGGAATCTGTCTCATGTCCCACCATTACTGTACAAGCGAGCGGCCCATGTCCTTTCGCATGCTATTTCATTACTTTTTAACAAGTCACTAGAGACTAGCACCTTCCCGAAACTACTCAAGATGGCAAGGGTTACACCAATACATAAAGGTGGTGACCCTACAGACTTAAACAACTATAGGCCAATATCTAACTTACCATTGCTATCCAAAATCTTTGAGAAACTCGTGCACAGGAGACTGTATTCATTTATAACGGCTCAAAACATACTCAACCCCTGCCAGTTTGGATTCAGGAAAAATAAAAACACTAATGATGCAATCATAAAAATGCTAGATCTGCTTTACACAGCATTGGAAAATAAGGAATATCCACTAGGAATTTTTATTGACCTAAGAAAAGCTTTTGACACAGTAGACCACGACATCCTACTCCACAAACTTGATCACTACGGTATAAGAGGCCATGCGCTTGCTTATTTCAAATCTTACATTACTAATAGGTATCAGTACATCACCATTAAAGACACAGCATCAGCAACACGGCCACTTGATACTGGAGTTCCGCAGGGAAGTGTCCTTGGTCCCCTGCTCTTCCTCATATACATCAATGACCTTCCAAACGTATCCCAACACCTGAAACCCATTCTCTTTGCTGATGACACGACTTATGTCATCTCTCACCCTAATCTTGCCACCCTCAACACCATTGTGAATGAGGAGCTGATTAAAATATCGACTTGGATGACAGCCAATAAACTTACGCTTAACACTGACAAAACCTACTATATTATGTTTGGTAGCAGAGCAGGAGATGCACAAATTAACATTAAGATTGACAACACTCTAATTACCAGAAATAATGGGGGAAAATTCCTAGGCTTATACCTTGACAACAACCTGAATTTCAGCACCCATATCCAGCATATAGCCAAAAAAGTATCCAAAACGGTTGGGATCCTCTCCAAGATACGATACTACGTGCAGCAAAATGCCCTTCTCACACTATACCACTCACTTATTTATCCATACCTCACCTATGCTATTTGTGCTTGGGGATCAACTGCAGCAACACACCTAAAGCCAATAATAACCCAACAAAAAGCTGCAGTAAGAATAATCACTAAATCCCATCCCTGGCAACACACCCCCCCCACTCTTCATAGACCTAAACTTACTCCCAGTTCAGTACATCCACACTTACTACTGTGCAATCTACATCTACAGGGCCTTAAACTCTAATATCAACCTTGACCTAAAACGCTTTCTTGATAGTTGTGACAGAACCCACAGGCATAACACCAGACACAAACATCTCTACGACATTCCCCGTGTCCGACTAAACCTTTACAAAAATTCAATGTATGTCAAAGGCCCTAAAATCTGGAATACCCTACCTGAGAACTCTAGAACTGCAGACACATTCATCACCTTCAAAACTACCATTAGAAAACATCTTATCTCCCTGATACACCCCGTCAACTAACTACATGAATACTACCTGGTGGTTCACACTTACACTCACTCACTCATTTGACCATAAACAGAAATATTAATCTCAATCTTAAAATAATGAATCCTGTGATACTCCAATACTGAAACTATGTACTGTGCCAAAACAAAAGCATTCACATTGCTAAACTCACAAACTAGTATTTAGTCACTTAGCCATAATACCAACTTACCTCATAATTTGTAATATTTTACAATTAAGAATAAAACTAAGTGTGCCCGAAATGCCTAGCCATGCTAAGCGTTCTAGTGGTACACTCTGTAATCACAATTTTACTACATGTAAACCAAACAATAACCGAATTTCTGTAAACTCAGCATTGTAAACCTTATAGAGAATAAATTTTGAATTTTGAATTGAATTTGAATTTGAAGAGACATGTATGGGCCAATATGAGCCACGCTCTGGATAACTGTGGATAGGCTATTATTGTCTCCTCCACAAACTCCTTCGGGGCATACCATAAATTCCAGGTCATGGATGGGTTAACATCTTTTCAGGAACCAGACTTTCTGATGAAGTCCAGGATGGCTTCCTTCCAGGGCCACCAATGGGCCCACATTTGGTGAAGAAAGAGAGCTGATCAAGTGGGGGAGTCCAGGTGATACAAAGGGCACTGGGGGTGAAGCTCTGCCGAGGTTACATCCTAGGAGTAAAGTTGAGTGAGGAATAGGATTCTGATGTAGCATGTAATATTATCATTTATGTTGGTGATATAGTAATTCCTTACACTATCATCAACATAAGTATTACACCTAAAGGCCCATCACAGTAGAATACCACGCATCTCTTTTCCCAGCAGAAAATCTAATTTATAAGGAATATCATAGCATAATACAAAGCAATAGAGTCCCTACATAGGAAAAAAGACACACAGACCATCTAAAAAAATAACAATGTTTCTCGTGATGAAAGAGTTAGTCACATTGTCCGTCACAAGCAAAAGAACTACAACACAATGTCCATAACACAGCCACTACACAACAGTGACCAATACCGCAAACGAACTACACCACAGTGGCTGTCACACCTAAAGAACCACACTAAGAATACTCTCTATTTCTGGGTTACAGACTCAGTGCCGGGGACATACTCGTGGCAGGAAGACGGCCTTCTGTACCTCAACACGAATGTGATGAAGAACTACTCAGAGGCTAGAGCATATTGTGCATCCATACCCGGTCACCGCCTCGTCATATTCAAGACACTTAAACAGAAAACCATCATGTTGGCACTCATGAAGAGTAAGCTGTTACTTATTGTCCAAAACATGGAACTGAATCTTTGTATTGTCTATGAGTGGTCCCTTCCTGTGACAATAGCAAATGTTACCTTGTTATTGAATGTTCTCTCTTTGGGTTATTGGTGATTTTTCCTACTTTGGACATTATTGAATGTTTCCTCCTTCATGGAGTAGACTCCGGAAGCAACAGTGACAGGAGGAGGGGTACTAACTTGATTACTAGTTTGGCGACAAGTAAATTAGAAGTCTAAAGTTTCGTTCATGCAGAGTTGGATTTTTCTGGAAAAATTCAATCTCTCAGTGTGGCCTCTCCCACACATGGGGAAATTTATGATGGTATTTTCATCATTACAGTATTAATAAATAATACTAGAATACTTTGAGTACCGAAACTGTAATGACACGATTGCAAACAAACCATACCACGGGCGGGGATAGAACCCGCGATCAGAGAGTCTCAAAACTCCAGACCGTCGCGTTAGCCACTGGACCAGCTAGCCACAATGAGAATCATCCAATTAGGTATATTTATACACCATAGGAAGGTTAGCACAGGCACCACTGTGACCACATATAGGTTGTTCATTGTGGGTAGAAAATTAAGAAGACCTACATATATTAAATTCTTTAAAAATTATATGGGTCATAATGAGGGAGGAGAGGATGCAGTAGTTTTCCCTGTCAATGCTACTGTTTCTGAACAACTATTTTTTCCCCTAAACAGCTGGTAAATTTGTCTTCCTCACCACAGGTTATGTTAATAGGATTGTTCTGGTATCAGGGCAATGTTGTTGATGATGTTCTTGTTATTGTTGTTGATGTCGTCGTAGTCGTTACCCTTTTTTATAGTTGTTGATGTCGTCTTCTTTGCTGTGGTTATTGCTGCTGTTTTCGTCATAGTTGTTGATGTAGTCATCATTGTTATTATTGTTGTTTTTGTTATTGCTGCTGTTGTAGTTGTGTCATCATCGTTATTTATTGTTGTTGGTGTTGTTGTTGACATCGAGCAATTCCTTAACCTGGATACTATTATTGATAATAAGTGGTATTACCTTGAGAAGACTTGTTATTGTGTCTTAACTTATGTTATAGTTTTAGAAGAGTGTTCCTCTGAGGAATATTATGGAAATATAAACACTTAAGCAATATAATGTGATCCTTTATTGACAACGTTTCGCCCACGCAGTGGGCTTTATCAAGTCACAAACAGATCTACCTGGGTGAAACACGTGGCTATATATAGGATGAGAATGCTGGGTCAGGTGAAGGAAGGTACACGTGACAATCTTCGGAGCAGAGTGAAGAAGTCTAAAAACTTGGGTACCTTTAAAAGAGACGACGATGGGCATTAAACCTCTTTAACAAACCCAGAGAAGACACTGCCGAAAACAGATACATAGTCTTCCCCACCAACTCCATTGCCAAACACGTTTCCAACATCTTCTCCAAAACCTCATTCCAAGTATCTACTTCCACATCCACCACCATCAAGGACATTACCAGTGATAGACAAGACAAGCTTCAATCCTCTGCAGGGGTATACACAATTCCTTGTAATGACTGCAGCAAATTATACGTCGGCGAAACATCCAGAGACCTCCAAACATGTATTTCAGAACACCAGTATGCAGGCAGAACTGACGATCCAAGGAATGCCTGTGTTCAACACCGAAATTCACACAACCATTTAATCAACTACAGAAACGCAAGACTTATCGCCAGAGAAGAGAACACTCAGTACCGAAGAATCCTGGAATCATCACTTATCTGTATATCCAACAATTTCAACCAGAACAACGGCTTCTATGACATAGCTGAACCCCTCGCCAAGAACTTCTTCATCACTATCACACATAAGAACATAAGAATCGAGGAACACTACAGAAGATCCACTCATGTACTTATCCAATCTCTTTTAAAAGCTACCAAAGTTTTTAGACTTCTTCACTCTACGCCGAAGATTGTCACATGCCCCTTTCTCCACCTGACCCAGTATTCCCATCCTATATTGTTAGCCGGCTTGACAACTTCATGAACGGTAATGGGATCAATCCTATTATCTGCCTCAGTGCTGGACGCAATGATGTAGGCAAGCGTAGAAGTGAAGATTTAGTTAGAAGGTTCAGGACAGCAATAAACATAATTAGGAAGAAAGGAGGGCACCCTGTTACATATGGCATTTTGCTAAGAAGGGGTGTTGGAAATGAATGGTTGTCCAGAGCAATTGGTATTAATTGTTGGCTGGATAAACACTGTAAGGTCAATGCAGTACCATTCACTGACAACTGGGACAACTTCTATGGCCGAAATGACATGTATGCCAGGGATGGGGTTTACTTATCCAAGGCAGGTGTGGGTTTTCTTGTTAGCTCAGTTGAGGGGGTTGTTAGGACTTTAAACTAGGATTAGTTAGAGATAAGGGGTTTAGAAATTATAAATAATGAGTATGGATATATTGACTTATACTTTGATATTAAGAATCTTAATAGTAACAGTCATGGAGTAACTCTGGGTAATGATAATTTCAGAAATTGTGTAAAAACAAAGATGAATAGGAAAAATGTGCAGAAGGAAAAACATATGATGGTATTTTATGCTAACAGTCGAAGTGCAAGAAATAAGATTAATGAACTACGTTTG
Source organism: Cherax quadricarinatus (assembly GCF_038502225.1). Classification (NCBI taxonomy): domain Eukaryota; kingdom Metazoa; phylum Arthropoda; class Malacostraca; order Decapoda; family Parastacidae; genus Cherax; species Cherax quadricarinatus. The sequence goes on from NC_091343.1 coordinate 703,758, forward strand.
GTAGCATGTGCTGGGAACTTTGATGTCATTGCATTAACTGAAACCTGGTATGATTTAAAGAGTCGGGATATGATTGCCGAGTGTAATATTCAAGGGTTTAAGTTGTTCCATGTGGATAGATGTAATGGGAAGGGGGGAGGAGTTGCATTATATGTTCGAGAAAATATTAACTGTTGCATAAAAACAGGTATAAAAATAGATGGAACAGTAACAGAATCTGTTTGGGTAGAGTTTGTAGAAGGTCAAGAAAAACTAATTTTAGGTGTAATATATCGACCTCCAGGCTTGGATCACGATAGAGGGAGACTTCTTTGGGACGAAATTGTTAGGGCTTCTAGACGCAATAACACAGTGATAGGAGGGGATTTAACTTTAGTCAAATTGACTGGAATTCTTTGACCGGTAATCTGGAGTCCAGTGACTTTATGGAAACAGTTCAGGACCGTTTTCTGAAGCAGTGTGTAACAGAGCCTACCAGGTGTAATAATTTGCTAGACCTAGTCTTGTCAAATAAGGAAACATTCGTAAATAATCTGGAGATCACTGAAGAGCTTGGCGCAAGTGATCACAAATCCATCACCGTTAGCATTAACTGGGAATACAAGAATAATGATAATAAGATAAAAAAAAATCCCTGATTTTCGTTCTGCCGATTATAGTGGACTTAGGGAGCACCTGTCAAATCTCGATTGGGGTTATCTAGCTAATGATTTTATTGACGATGATCATACTTATGATTACGAAGGGATCTCCGTTTATGATTTTTTTCTTAATGTACACTATGCTCAGAGTATATACATTCCCCAGAGAGAAATTAGGTCTAATAATAACGATCCCAAATGGGTTAACAGGAGGCTAAAGCATCTATTAGGGGAGAAAAGGGGAATTTATAGGAGCGTCAGAAAAGGAGATGTTAACCTTACTGACCAATATGTTCAGATTAAAAGAGAAGTAACAAAGGGGATTAGAAAGGCTAAACGTGAATTTGAAATTAGAGTTGCTTATGAATCAAAGACTAATCCAAAGGGGTTCTTTCAAGTGTATAGGACGAAGGTGAAGGAAAAAGTAGGACCTCTGAAAATTGGGAATGGACAGCTGGCGATAACGAACTGGAAATGTGTTCCATATTTAATGACTATTTTTTGTCAGTTTTTACACATGAAGACATAAATGAGATTCCAGAAATTAACAATTATTCAGTTCCTGATGAATTTAAATTAACTAATATTACTGTCACGAGGGACATGGTTATTAAACAGATAGACAAACTGAAGCAAAATAAGTCCCCGGGACCCGATGAGTTGTTTTCCAGGGTACTTAAGGAATGCAAGATGGAGCTTAGTCAGCCATTAACGAGTGTGTTTAATGCGTCCATCCTTACCGGTGTTGTGCCAGAGTTGTGGAAGATGGCTAATGTGGTTCCTATATTCAAATCAGGGAATAAATCCGTTCCTTCAGATTACCGTCCAATAAGCCTGACATCTATAGTGGGCAAGTTACTAGAATCAATTATAGCTGACATTATTAGAAGTCACCTTGAAGAACATAGCTTGATAAATGAATCTCAGCATGGGTTCACGAGAGGTTGTTCCTGCCTGACATTTACCGACGTTCTTCAACAGAACATTTGAGGAGGTTGACAGTGATAAAGAATAAGATATTGTTTATTTGGATTTTAGTAAAGCCTTCGATAGAGTACCTCACAAGAGACTCTTAAGAAAAGTGGCAGCTCATGGTATAGGAGGTAAAGTTCTAGCATGGATAGAGGCATGGCTTACCAATAGAAAGCAGAGTTTCCATTAATGGGGTCAAATCTGAATGGGGATTAATAACTAGTGGTGTTCCACAAGGATCAGTTTTAGGCCCTCTCTTGTTCATAATTTACATTAATGACCTTGATAAATTAGACACATATGCAACCCTTGGGTATCTTTATTGAGGAAACGTTTCGCCACACAGTGGCTTCATCAGTCCATACGTAGGAGAAACTTGAAGAACAGGAGGAGAATGAGGTAATCAGTCCCTCAACCTTGAGTCGATGTGTTCAGTCCATCAATCTTGAATAGAATACGGCATATCAGCGGAGAAGCAGCTTATAAACCGTATGGCAGGAGAGGTGCAGCAGTCATAGGTCGTGTCACATTTGTTCAATGTGGAAGTAGGTCGTGCCCAAGAATTAGGCAAGCGAAGAATTCCTAAGTATTAGGATCCCAAGAAGTTGCAGTGTCTGACAGATTTGTAGATGAATGGTTCAGAGAACCGACATGTTGATAAATTAGACACATATGCAACCCTTGGGTATCTTTATTGAGGAAACGTTTCGCCACACAGTGGCTTCATCAGTCCATACGTAGGAGAAACTTGAAGAACAGGAGGAGAATGAGGTAATCAGTCCCTCAACCTAGAGTCGATGTGTTCAGTCCATCAATCTTGAATAGAATACGGCATATCAGCGGAGAAGCAGCTTATAAACCGTATGGCAGGAGAGGTGCAGCAGTCATAGGTCGTGTCACATTTGTTCAATGTGGAAGTAGGTCGTGCCCAAGATTGATGGACTGAACACATCGACTCAAGGTTGAGGGACTGATTACCTCATTCTCCTCCTGTTCTTCAAGTTTCTCCTACGTATGGTCTGATGAAGCCACTGTGTGGCGAAACGTTTCCTCAATAAAGATACCCAAGGGTTGCATATGTGTCTAATTTATCAACATGTCGGTTCTCTGAATCATTCATCTATTAATGACCTTGATGAAGGGACTACGAGTGACATGAGCAAATTTGCTGATGATACAAATATAGGCCGTATGATTCATTCTGAGGAGGATAGCAATGAACTCCAGGAGGATTTGGACAAATTAATGTCTTGGTCTGAAAAATGGCAGATGAAGTTCAATGTATCCACATTGAACTTGTAAAGTAAAAGGACACAAGTGCAACTAATGTGACATTTATTGTGGCAACGTTTCGCTCTCCAGGAGCTTTATCAAGCCATTACAAACAATACATGGACACAGAGGGTATATAAAGGCTCTGAGTGAGGTGCAATACTAGTGAGGTAACATTTCGATGTTCACTAGTGGTGGTGGTAGTAGTAGTAGTAACAAAAATAATACAATATGGTAGAGCAATTAATTCGTACATGAGTAAAAGGATATAAAAGCTATTACTTGGGTAACATAAAAATAGGTTGGACAAATATAGACTGGAAAGAGGCAGGTTTTTTTAGTGTTCACTCTCTGTAATGTGCTTGTGTAGTATAACAGGAGAGACTATGTGATGGCAGGGTTTACTGTTTTCAGGAGGATTCTTGCTAAGACTTCGGAGATGGTGAAGCTGCCGTTGTTTTGTTTAATTGTATTCGAAACAGCGATCAGTGCTGATTCAAGGCACTTGCGTCTGCGGAAATTAGTTTCTTTGATCACTAATTGGGCGTCTCTGAATTTCATGAGATGATTGGTGGAATTTCGGTGTTGTACACAGGCGTTGTTTAAGTTGTCGTTCCTACATGCGTAAATGTGTTCATTGAGGCGGGTGTCGAGGTTTCTTGCTGTTTCACCTACGTAGATCTTGTCACAGCCTCCACAGGGTATAGTGTAAACTGCATTGACTGGTTCGTGGTGCTTGGGTTTTGTCCTGGTTAGATCCTTTATTGAAGTGGTAGAAGCGATGGCGACTCTGGTGTTAGCTTGTGAAAGTACTTTTGAGACGTTTAGTGCAACCTGGCTGTTGGGAAGAATTATAACTTTGTCAATCTTGAATAGATGGACTGATAGATGGACTGAACACATCGACTCAAGGTTGAGGGACTGATTACCTCATTCTCCTCCTGTTCTTCAAGTTTCTCCTACGTATGGACTGATGAAGCCACTGTGTGGCGAAACGTTTCCTCAATAAAGATACCCAAGAGTTGCACATGTGTCTAATTTATCAACATGTCGGTTCTCAGAACCATTCATCTACAAGAATTATAACTTTGTTGGGAGCGGTGTTGATGCGTGGAGAATTGATGATCTGAAGAGCTCTTTTCTTGCAGTCTTTGATGAAAAAAGAAGGAAATTGTAACTCAGTGACTGTTTGATGAATGTAAGTGCATTCCTCGTCAAGAAACTCAGGACTACAAATTCGGTATGCTCTTAGGAAAAACCCGATGATGATGCCTCTTTTGGTCTTGGTATCTTGACTTGAATAGAAGTGTGTGAGATCATTTTTATTGGTGGGTTTCCGATAAACTTGAAATCTTAGGTTGTTGTCTACTTTGTGAATGAGGACGTCGAGGAAAGGTAGCTTGTCATTGGACTCTTCTTCTAGTGTAAACTGAATCGCTGATTCAACTGCGTTGAGCCTTGCCTGAAGGTCCTGTACATCAAAACGTTTTGGAGTTATTACGAGGACATCGTCCACGTAACGTAACCAAGTGACGCTTGAAGGGATGATGTTGGCGAAGTGTTCGGACTCTAGGTGTTCCATGTATAAGTTGGCTAGGACGGCACTTAATGGGGATCCCATTCCCATGCCGTAGGTTTGTTTGTAGAGCTTGTTATTGAAAGAAAAACAGTTGAAATTAACACAGAGTTCAATCAAGTCAACAAAATCTCCGGGAGGTAAAGGAAGATTAAGGTCCTGGTTGACTTTACGTCGTAGAACCTCGATGGCTTTTTTGGTAGGTACTTTTGTGAAGAGGGAAGTCACATCCAAACTGCTAAGTTTCTTGTTACGGATGGAGAGGTTACGGATGCGGTTGAGAAGGTCGCCTGAGTGTTTAAGATGAGCGGGGCTGATGGTCCCCAGAAGGCAGGAAAGATGTTTGGCAAGAACTCCGGCTAGTTTGTGTGGAGCACTGCCTATTCCTGACGTGATTGGTCTGAGAGGAATATTGTATTTATGGGTCTTGGGTAAACCATACATGTGTGCTGGTTTAGGGTTGCTTGGTAACAAGTACAGAAGTTTCTTCCCTTCTCTAGTGCGTTTGAGTATTTGTCTGGTTTTGTATAGAAAATCTTTGGTGAGCGTCTCCCACTGTTGAGTGCTGATGGGTTCGTATGAAGATTGATCATTCAAAAGGTCCATCATTTTAGTGTTGTAGTCACTGGTGTTGAGTATGACGACTCCACCTCCTTTGTCGGCGGTGGTGACGATAATGTTGGGGTCGTTGGTGAGGTCCTTAAGGGCAGTGATGTATCTTCTAGGAAGATTAGAAGAAGAAGGTTCACATAAAGCTGCAGTGAGAAGGCCCTGTATATAACCCTTCTGGAAGTTGCTGTCACTGTGTCTATGGTTCCTGGTAACAAGATTGAGTTGATAGTTAGGTTTGCGTATGTTGGTGGTAAATTTGAGGGACTGACCACCTCAAAACTTTAAGGGTGATGGACTGATTACATCGTCTTCAAGTATCTTCTGCTTCTATCAACTTTTCTGTACTTGACTGAAGAAGCCTACTGTGTAGGCGAAACGTTTCAAAATAAAGATACCTAACTGTTGCATATGTGTCTTACCTAACAACCTGTCGGTATTTTATACCATTTTAATGTTCAATCTGTCAGACACTGCAACACAAGGGTATCTTGGTACAGACCTGCAATCAACTTCGACAACTTCCACTAGTGAGAGCGGCTGGATTTGAGAGGGACCTGACCTCTCAACATCTGAGTTCTTACCTCTCCTAGTGGCCTACGTCTCACCTCTTGGCGCTATAAAAAGCTCCATCCTGTCACTTCTTCTCCATATTGTTTCATACTATGGAACAATGCTCTTCTCCAGACTGAGGGACTGACCACCTCAAAACTTTAAGGGTGATGGACTGATTACATCGTTGTTAGGTAAGACACATATGCAACAATTAGACAACTTTATTCCGAAACGTTTCGCCTACACAGTAGGCTTCTTCAGTCGAATACAGAAAATAGGCAGGAACAGTAGAGATGTGAAGACGATGTAATCAGTCCATCACCCTTGTAGTCGTAGAATTTGAGGTTGTCAGTCCCTCGGCCTGGAGCAGTTCAGTTCCATAGTCAGGAACTATCTGAAGATCAAGCGACAGTGCGGAGACTTAAATACTGTCGGAAGGAGAGGTGCAGAGTAGTAGTAGTAGTAGTAGTAGTGAGAATGTGACCACTGAGAGATCATGTCCCTCTCAGATCCGACCCTTCTCACTTGAAAAGCTTGTCCAAGGTGTTTTCTGTATCAAGATGCCATGTGTTGCAGTGTCTGACAAGATGAACATCAAAATGGTATACAATACCGACAGGTTGTTAGGTAAGACACATATGCAACAATTAGACAACTTTATTCCGAAACGTTTCGCCTACACAGTAGGCTTCTTCATCGAAAGTTGAGATCTAATTGTTCAAATTCTACGCATATGTGTCTTACATCTCTACTGTTCCTGCCTACAACTGAAGAAGCCTGTGTAGGCGGTTTCGGATAAAGTTGTCTAATACCAACAACCTTTATTGATGTTCATCTTGTCAGACACTGCAACACATGGCATCTTGGTACAGAAAACACCTTGGACAAGCTTTTCAAGTGAGAAGGGTTGGATCTGAGAGGGACATGATCTCTCAGTGGTCACATTCTCACTACTACTACTACTACTACTACTCTGCACCTCTCCTTCCGACAGTATTTAAGTCTCCGCACTGTCGCTTGATCTTCAGATAGTTCCTGACTATGGAACTGAACTTCTCCAGGCCGAGGGACTGACAACCTCAAATTCTACGACTACAAGGGTGATGGACTGATTACATCGTCTTCACATCTCTACTGTTCCTGCCTATTTTCTGTATTCGACTGAAGAAGCCTACTGTGTAGGCGAAACGTTTCGGAATAAAGTTGTCTAATTGTTGCATATGTGTCTTACCTAACAACCTGTCGGTATTGTATACCATTTTGATGTTCATCTTGTCAGACACTGCAACACATGGCATCTTGGTACAGAAAACACCTTGGACAAGCTTTTCAAGTGAGAAGGGTTGGATCTGAGAGGGACATGATCTCTCAGTGGTCACATTCTCACTACTACTACTCTACTACTACTCTGCACCTCTCCTTCCGACAGTATTTAAGTCTCCGCACTGTCGCTTGATCTTCAGATAGTTCCTGACTATGGAACTGAACTTCTCCAGGCCGAGGGACTGACAACCTCAAATTCTACGACTACAAGGGTGATGGACTGATTACATCGTCTTCACATCTCTACTGTTCCTGCCTATTTTCTGTATTCGACTGAAGAAGCCTACTGTGTAGGCGAAACGTTTCGGAATAAAGTTGTCTAATTGTTGCATATGTGTCTTACCTAACAACCTGTCGGTATTGTATACCATTTTGATGTTCATCTTGTCAGACACTGCAACACATGGCATCTTGATACAGAAAACACCTTGGACAAGCTTTTCAAGTGAGAAGGGTCGGATCTGAGAGGGACATGATCTCTCAGTGGTCACATTCTCACTACTACTACTACTACTACTACTCTGCACCTCTCCTTCCGACAGTATTTAAGTCTCCGCACTGTCGCTTGATCTTCAGATAGTTCCTGACTATGGAACTGAACTGCTCCAGGCCGAGGGACTGACAACCTCAAATTCTACGACTACAAGGGTGATGGACTGATTACATCGTCTTCACATCTCTACTGTTCCTGCCTATTTTCTGTTTTCGACTGAAGAAGCCTACTGTGTAGGCGAAACGTTTCGGAATAAAGTTGTCTAATTGTTGCATATGTGTCTTACCTAACAACCTGTCGGTATTGTATACCATTTTGATGTTCATCTTGTCAGACACTGCAACACATGGCATCTTGATACAGAAAACACCTTGGACAAGCTTTTCAAGTGAGAAGGGTCGGATCTGAGAGGGACATGATCTCTCAGTGGTCACATTCTCACTACTACTACTACTACTACTACTCTGCACCTCTCCTTCCGACAGTATTTAAGTCTCCGCACTGTCGCTTGATCTTCAGATAGTTCCTGACTATGGAACTGAACTGCTCCAGGCCGAGGGACTGACAACCTCAAATTCTACGACTACAAGGGTGATGGACTGATTACATCGTCTTCACATCTCTACTGTTCCTGCCTATTTTCTGTATTCGACTGAAGAAGCCTACTGTGTAGGCGAAACGTTTCGGAATAAAGTTGTCTAATTGTTGCATATGTGTCTTACCTAACAACCTGTCGGTATTGTATACCATTTTGATGTTCATCTTGTCAGACACTGCAACACATGGCATCTTGATACAGAAAACACCTTGGACAAGCTTTTCAAGTGAGAAGGGTCGGATCTGAGAGGGACATGATCTCTCAGTGGTCACATTCTCACTACTACTACTACTACTACTACTACTCTGCACCTCTCCTTCCGACAGTATTTAAGTCTCCGCACTGTCGCTTGATCTTCAGATAGTTCCTGACTATGGAACTGAACTGCTCCAGGCCGAGGGACTGACAACCTCAAATTCTACGACTACAAGGGTGATGGACTGATTACATCGTCTTCACATCTCTACTGTTCCTGCCTATTTTCTGTATTCGACTGAAGAAGCCTACTGTGTAGGCGAAACGTTTCGGAATAAAGTTGTCTAATTGTTGCATATGTGTCTTACCTAACAACCTGTCGGTATTGTATACCATTTTGATGTTCATCTTGTCAGACACTGCAACACATGGCATCTTGATACAGAAAACACCTTGGACAAGCTTTTCAAGTGAGAAGGGTCGGATCTGAGAGGGACATGATCTCTCAGTGGTCACATTCTCACTACTACTACTACTACTACTACTCTGCACCTCTCCTTCCGACAGTATTTAAGTCTCCGCACTGTCGCTTGATCTTCAGATAGTTCCTGACTATGGAACTGAACTGCTCCAGGCCGAGGGACTGACAACCTCAAATTCTACGACTACAAGGGTGATGGACTGATTACATCGTCTTCACATCTCTACTGTTCCTGCCTATTTTCTGTATTCGACTGAAGAAGCCTACTGTGTAGGCGAAACGTTTCGGAATAAAGTTGTCTAATTGTTGCATATGTGTGATTACATCGTCTTCAAGTATCTTCTGCTTCTATCAACTTTTCTGTACTTGACTGAAGAAGCCTACTGTGTAGGCGAAACGTTTCAAAATAAAGATACCTAACTGTTGCATATGTGTCTTACCTAACAACCTGTCGGTATTTTATACCATTTTAATGTTCATTGTTTGTAATGGCTTGATAAAGCTCCTGGAGAGCGAAACGTTGCCACAATAAATGTCACATTAGTTGCACTTGTGTCCTTTTACTTTACATATTGTCGGTAATTCTACCAACTTTATTACACATTGAACTTGGTAAGGAAAATAACCCTCGAAGCTATAAACTAGGTGAAGTAGATCTTGATCATACAGAATGTGAAAAAGACTTGGGAGTCATGGTAAGCAGAAATCTGAACATCAAAATGGTATACAATACCGACAGGTTGGTAGGTAAGACACATAGGCAACAGTTAGGCAACTTTATTCCGAAACGTTTCTTCTACACAGTAGGCTTCTTCAGTCGAATACAGAAAGTAGGCAGGAACAGTATAGATGTGAAGACGATGTAATCAGTCCATCACCCTTGAAGTCGTAGAATTTGAGGTTGTCAGTCCCTCAGCCTGGAGAAGTTCAGTTCCATAGTCAGGAACTATCAGATAGATGGAGAATATACAGAAAATACATTCCTGTGTAAGGAATCTCCCATATGAAGATAGACCTAAAGCCTTAAATCTCCACTCTCTGGAGAGACGTAGAATGAGAGGAGATATCATTGAAGTGTATAAGTGGATGACGGGCATAAACAAAGGAGATACTAATAAAGTACTGAGGGTGTCGAACCAGGTAAGAACCAGAAATAATGGATTTATGTTGGAAAAATTTACATTTAGAAAGGGCATAGATACTGGTACTGGATTTCTAACAGAGTTGTGGATGCGTGGAACAGTCTTCCCAGTTGGGTGATCGAGGCTAGAACCCTGGGTGGCTTTAAAAAGAGATTGGACAAATATATGAGTGGGAGGGGCTGGGTTTGATCGGTGTCATTGGGTACAAGAGTAAATTCTTGGGTAGCTTTGGGTAGAGGTCGTTTTGATAAGGACCTGCCTTGCATGGGCCAGTAGGCCTTCTGCAGTGTTCCTCCATTCTTATGTTCTTATATATAGCCACTTATGTTTCACCCAGGTAGATCTGTTTGTGACTTGATAAAGCCCAACGTTTGTGATTTGATAAAGTCCAACGTTTGTGATTTGATAAAGTCCAACGTTTGTGATTTGATAAAGTCCAACGTTTCGCAAAACGTTGTCAATAAAGGATCACATTATACTGCTTAAGTGTTTATATATTCATTGTGTCGGCATTTTATACCATTTATTTCCAGGAATATTATCTTGGTGTTGAATGTTCTTTATCCTGGGAACGTCGTTACGTGTTCATTTTCATTTGGTATGTGCTGTTTTTCTTTGAAAACTGTTGTTGTTCAATGGTTCCTACCTCGAGTTATCGTTCTCTTCTAGTTTCCTCCACTGGAGTATTTTCAGTGCTGTGATATGCGTTTCCTTCTTCGGAGCTGCTGACAAGAGTTACTTTCCCAGTGTGATATTTTTGATGAATGTTCAATTCCTCAATGTGTTGTTGCCGATGCATATTCCCTTCCTCATTATGTTGTTGATGATAAGTGTTCTGTTGACAAGTGTTCCATTCTTCAGGACGTAGTTGTTGCAAAATGTTCTCTTCCTCAGTGTGCTGCTGATAGCAGTTCCTTTTCCTCAGAGTATTGTTGTGTATTGATAAATTAGACACATGTGCAACTCTTGGGTATCTTTATTGAGGAAACGTTTCGCCACACAGTGGCTTCATCAGTCCATACAAAGGAGAATCTTGAAGAACAGGAGGAGAATGAGGTAATCAGTCCCTCAACCTTGAGTCGATGTGGTCAGTCCATCAATCTTGAATAGAATACGGCATACTCCTCCTGTTCTTCAAGATTCTCCTTTGTATGGACTGATGAAGCCACTGTGTGGCGAAACGTTTCCTCAATAAAGATACCCAAGAGTTGCACATGTGTCTAATTTATCAACATGTCGGTTCTCTGAACCATTCATCTACATTGTTGTGTATTAATGTGTTCCTATCCTCACAATTATCATCTGTCTGAGACCCACGTTAGGAAACTCTCGTCCTGTTTCTTGACGAACTTTACCTTACCTAACCCAATCCAATGTTTTGTGTCGATTAGTGTTCCCTTCTACAGTGTGTTGCTGTTGATGAGTGTTCCCATCTTTAATGTGTTTCCCAGGGTATTAATGATAAGTGCTTCTTTCAAGTTGTGTTGCTGTTGATTAATGTTCTCTTTAGAAGTGTGTTGTTGTTGAGAGCTGTTGTTGTAGGTCATACTACAACTACTACTACAACTAACCCATCCCTTCGAATATGATCTACTTCCACTGGGGAATCCTGCCTACCAGTGACTATGCCCTCCCTTTCAACCTGACATTAGTATATAAGCTCCAGCCTTCTTGCCTGTGCTCCAGAATCTTCACGGCTAGTGTGCTCTTCACACCAACTCCAAGGCTGAGGAACTGAATACCTCATCTTTTGTCTTTAGTTCTACTGTCTTGAAATTGTATCCTAGAATCTGTATTGATAAAACCACTGGATGGTGAAACGTCTACAATAAAGATACCCAGATGTTGCACATGTGTCTTGAGTGTTCCCTTTCCATGTATTGATGATCATGAGTTTTCCTTTTCTCAGAGTGCTGTTGGCGATGAGTCTTCCCTCATCCAGTATGTTGGTGGTGATAAGTGTTTGATGAATGGTCCCTCCCCAGTGTGTTATTGTTGATGAATTCTTTTCCCTAGAGTGATTTTGAGTTGGGCTCCAACCTTATTGTGCGTCCTAATTGATGATTGCTTCTTTTCCAGTTGTCTTGCTCGTTATGAGTACTCCCTTTTCCAGTGTGTTGTTGATGATAAGGCTCGTAATGGGAGTTCCCTTCCCAAGTGTGTTGTTGATTAGTGTTCCCACCTCCAGTGTATTGTAGGGATGAGTGTTCTCTTCTCCAGTTTTAGTGTTTATTGTTCGCTTAGCAAATTTGTTGCTGATGATTGCTACCTTCTTCACTGTATTTTTTTATTTGAGCGTTCCCTTTCCGAGTGTCTTTTGTTGAGAATTCTATTCCTAAACTTGGTTTTTGTGTTTCTTGCTGCTTGATGTTGTTGGTGAGTGTTCCTTTCTCCATTGTGTTGTTGGTGTTGAGTGTTCCCTTGCTTTCTGTGTTATTAGTGATAAGTGTTTTTAAGATGTTATTGAGTTTTCTCTTCCCTCACTATCGTTGATCAGTGTTCAATTCAGTTCAAGTTTATTCTCTATAAGGGTTACAATGTGGGGTTTACAGGTTTTGGGTATTTTGTGGTTTACATGTTATAAAATACTAAATTACAGAGGGGCCACTAGGACACCTAGCATGGCTAGGCATTTCCAGCAGACTTAGATTAATTCTTAACATTAAATCCTTACAGATTATGGTATTAAGACTAATTTGTGAGTTTAGCAATGTGAATGCTTTTGTTTTGGCACAATACAAGGTGTCTATATTGGAGTATCATAGGCAAACTTATGACTAGTTAGGATTTATTATTTTAAGATTAAGATTAGTATTTCTGGGTTTATAGTCAGTGGGTAAGTGAGTGTAATTGTGAACCACCAGGTGGTTATCATGTAGTTAGTTGTCGGGGTGGATCAGGAAGATAAGATGTTTTCTAACTGTAGTTTTGAAAGTGATGAATGTGTCTGCAGTTCTAGAGTTTTCAGGCAGGGTGTTCCAGATTTTAGGTCCTTTGAAATACATTGAATTTTTGTAAAGGTTTAGTCAAACATGGGGAATGTCATAGAGATGTTTGTGTCTGGTGTTATGCCTGTGGATCCTGTCACAACTATCAAGAAAGCGTTTTAGGTCAAGGTTAATATTGGAATTTAAGGTCCTGTAGATATAGATTGCACAGTAGTAAGTGTGGATGTTCTGAACAGGGAGTAAGTTTAGATCTATGAAGAGTGGGGGGGGTGTGTTGCCAGGGATGGGATTTAGTGATTACTCTTACTGCGGCTTTTTGTTGGGTTATTATTGGCTTTAGATGTGTTGCTGCAGTTGTGTTCCGTATTGAAGGATGTTTTTGATGGTGAAAGTTCCCTTTCCACTCTGTTCATGAGAAGTTTCCTGTTGTTGTTAATGAGGGTTACCTTCCCCAGAGTGTTCTTGGTGAATGTTCTCTTCTTCATTATTTAGTTCTTAAAAAAAAGTGCAAATCTCCAGTGGTTTTTTTTTTTTTTTGATGACGTGAGTTTGTTTCCTCACTCTCTTGTTGTTGATAAGTGTTTCAGTCTCCAGTGTGTTGTGTAGATAAGTGTTCTCTTCACTAATGTTTGAAGTTGATGCTGCTGTTGTTAAAAGTGTTCCCTTCTCCAGTGTGTTCTTGGTGACGAATTTGAATTCCAGAATGTTGTGATCGTGTTGAGCGTTCTGTTATGGTTGTAGGTTATTGTAAGCCAGAGTAACAATAACAAGTGTACTCTCCATGGCCCAGCTCCATAACAACAACACCAACACAGCTATAAATGAATGAACATAACATAGTATTTAATCCTCTCACTGCTCCCAGCACCTTACATTCCTCCTTTGCTAAATTACGTTATAAATGCGTTATAGAGGAATAACAGGAAAAGATGGAAGACGGATCTCTAACTTCCTGACAAATACAACACAGAGTAATAGTAATCAGAGTAAGGTCCCAGGCAGCCAAGGTAAAAAGCTCTGTTCCACAAGGCACAGACTCCCATTCTAATCCTCATCCTCATTTCTGACATAGACACAGATGTAAGCCATAACTCCGTGTCTTCCTTTGCGGATGACACCCGGATCACCATGGCAGTGACCTCCATCGAAGAAACCGCAAGACTCCAAGCGGACATCAATCAAATCTTCGAATGGGCGACTCAAAACAATATGAAGTTCAACGAGGAGAAATTTCAACTACTCAGATGTGGGAAACTTGAGGAAATTAAAAATGTATCAGGGTATACGACAAATTCTAACCATACAATAGAGCGAAAAAGTAATGTGAAGGACCTGGGAGTGATAATGTCAGAGGATCTCGTTTTCAAAGACCACAACTAGAAAAATTATAGGATGCATAATGAGAACCTTCAAAACTATGGATGCCAAGCCCATGATGATTCTCTTCAGATTGCTTGTGCTCTCTAGGCTGGAATACTGCTGTAAACTAACGGCCCCCTTCAAGGCTGACGACATTGCAAACCTGGAGAGTGTACAAAGAACTCTCATGGCATACATAAGTACGATAAGGTACCTTAATTACTGGGAACAGTTGAAGGTCCTTGATCTGTATTCTCTGGAATGCATGCGAGAGAGATAAATGATAATATACACTTGGAAGGTCCTAGAGGGATTGGTACCAAACCTGCACACAAAAATCACTCTCTATGAAAGCAAAAGACTCGGCAGGAGATGCAACATTCCCCCGATGAAAAGCAGGGGCACCACGAGTACATTGAGAGACAACATGATAAGTGTCCGGGGCCCAAGAATGTTCAACTGCCTCCCAGCATACATAAGGGGGATTACCAATAGAGCCCTGGCTGTCTTTAAGAAGGCACTGGACAGGCACCTAAAGTCAGTACCTGACCAACCGTACATCAGCTTGCATGCGGCCAGCAGTAACAGCCTGGTTGATTATACCCTGATCCACTATGAGGCTTGCTCTCGGACCGAGCCGTGGGGGCGTTGACCCCCAAGACCCTCTCCAGATAAAGTTTAGGTAAACCATCGTATGTCCTTGGGTCACGGTACAGCACCTAGCTCTGCTGGGTGTGTGATCTTTGTATGACTGTTTGGTCCTGTGGATTAGACCATCCTGAATTTTCGCTCACCATGAGGCGGGATAAAATGACACGAGACCGAGCCCCCGACTCCAACCACACCACTCGTTCGTGGTTACAATATATATATATATATATATATATATATATATATATATATATATATATATATATATATATATATATATATATATATATATATATATATATATATATATTACACACACACACACACACACACACTTTCACACTTATTATTCTGACTTTTTTTTTATTTTAGATTTATGGATAGCTGACCTGGTGGTGAGGAATGCTGGACCGGTGTGGGGGGACGGCACCCTCTACAACAACACTGAGATATCCAACAACTACCCGCTCGTTACAAACGGCAACTACTATCCTACTAGCATTATCGTCTACGTCCTCTACAACCGTTTTCTAGATGATTCCACAAATTATGCAGTAATGAACTTTCTCTGCCAGGCCAACCCAGCAGGAGTAAACTGGTAATTCATTGGCACTTGCTACACAGTAGGAGTATAAGCGTGCCAAGAATGGTAACTTACTGACACTCATTTGTTCGTGATTGTAACCATGTACTGTATAGGAGTGAGGATGATTCATTACCTTTGTAACTTGCCATGATTGTGACCAGATCTACCTGGAGTTCATTACCTTTGCAACTAGTTCAGCTATCATAACTTTGGGTTACTGGACCCATTATGTACCTTTGTAGTCTCTTGACTACCGCCCACAGGATGGGTATGGGGTGCATAATAAAGATATTAAACTGAAACTATGGTAACTCAAAGAGTTGCACTGGTTGACAGATCTCAAGAGACTTGCCAAGACTGATAACCATCACACTCATTTTTCAGGGTTGGTATCTCAAAGACACCTGGTGTTGCTGGTAACTCTGATACACTTGTTGTGGTTGGTAACCCTGAGACACTTACCGATGTTGGTAATTCTCAAACACTCGCCAGAGGTGTTAACTTTCAGATACTTTCTGGCCAAGCTCTTTCTCGGACACTCTTCAGAGTGAGTAACTCTCAGACACTGTAGCTGGTAACTCTCAAGCACTTACTAGGAAAGGTACTCCCAAACACTTTCTGCAGCTGATAACTCTCAGACACTTGCCAGGGGAGGTACTCTCACACTTGCTGTAGCTAGCTAACATTGGAACTTCCGATACTTGTTATGGCTAATATCACTCGGACACTTACCAGGAGTGGTACACTCTGGCACTTACTATATTTAGCAAATTTCAGACACTTCCTATGGTTCGTGAAATTTAAACACTTTCTAGGTGTGGTACTATCAAATACTTGTCATGGTTAGTAACTCTCAGACATTTCCAGACAGTGATAACTCTCTGACACTTGCTGAGGTTGGTAACTTTCAGTTGCTTTCCTATGATGATAACGTTCAAGCACCTGCCAGGGTTCGTAAAACATATATCTGTAAGGGATACTGTCTCTCAGAAAGTTGCTGAGGTTAACTCTCAAGCACTTGCTGAAGTAAGTAACTCTCAGACAAATGCTGAGGCTCGTAACTTTCAGTTGCTTACCGATGTTGGCAGCTTTCAAACACTTGCCAGGGTTGGAAACGGCGACATTTACCTGGGTTGATAACTTTTAGACACTCGCCAGATCAGGTAACTCTCAGACTTCTGCTGAGGCTGGTAACTTTCAGACTTTTATTAAGGTTAGTAACTATCGAACACTTTCCAGTGTTGGTAACTCAGTTACTATCCATGGTTGTAACACTTGCTGAGATTTGTAACTCAGAGACACATGTCTTGGTTGGTAACTGTGGTTACAACTGCTTGCAGCTTTGTGCCTGGCGTATGCTTGGACCATGGTTCGAGTCCTTATGAAAACTTCTGGGGCTGTGGGCTGAGACAGTAGTAAGGTAATAGTTGGTGCCGTTGATGCAACCAAGTCATAGTTATGCCGGTTGTAAAATCCTCCCAATTTTAACCTGAATGGATATTTCGCCGAGTCTGGCATATACAGTACATAAACCACTGATTTAGTCCCCCTCATTTCTGACATAGACAGAGATATAAACCATAGCTCCGTGTCTTCCTTTGCGAATGACACCCGGATTACCATGGCAGTGACCTCCATCGAAGACACCTCAAGACTCCAAGCGGACATCAACCAAATCTTCAAATGGGCCACTCAGAACAATATGAAGTTCAACGAGGAGAAATTTCAACTACTCAGATATGGAAAACTTGAAGAAATAAAAAAATGTATCACTTATGCGACAAATTCTAACCATACAATAGAGCGAAAAAGTATTGTGAAGGACCTGGGAGTGATAATGTCAGAGGATCTCGCCTTCAAAGGCCACAACAATGTATCTACCTCATCCGCTAGAAAAATGATAGGATGGATAATGAGAACCTTCAAAACTAGGGATGCCAAGCCCATGATGATTCTCTTCAAATCGCTTGTTCTCTCTAGGCTGGAATGCTGCTGTACATTAACGGCCCTCTTCAAAGCAGGCGATATCGCAGACCTGGAGAGTGTACAAAGAACTTTCATGGCACACATAAGTATGATAAGGTACCTAAATTACTGGGAACGGTTGAAGGTCCCTGGAACGCAGGCGAGAGAGATACATTATAATATACACTTGGAAGGTCCTGGAGGGATTGGTACCAAACCTGCACATGAAAATCACTCCCTATGAAAGCAAAAGACTCGGCAGGAGATGCAACATTACCCCGATGAAAAGCAGGGGCACCACGAGTACATTGAGAGACAACATGATAAGTGTCCGGGGCACAAGACTATTCAACTGCCTCCCAGCATACATAAGGGGGATTACCAATAGACCCCTGGCTGTTTTCAAGAAGGCGCTGGACAGGCACCTAAAGTCAGAATCTGACCAGCCGGGCTGTGGTTCGTACTTCAGTTTGCGTGCAGCCAGCAGTAACAACCTGGTTGATCAGACCCTGATCCACCATGAGTCCTGGTCTCAGATAGGGCAGCGGAGGCGTTGACCCCCGAAACCCTCTCCTGGTAAACAACAGGTAAACCAGTATTTTTATTCATAATTTCTTAAAATGTGTACACTCGTATGATAACCTTATACTACATGAATACAACTGTCTACTAAAGTTGACATTTACAAAAGTACTCAACGTCACTCTAGAAGATGAAGAGTGGCACCAAGCTGCACTTCCACTCAGACTAGGAGGCATTAATGTACACAAGGCATCACAGATTTTAGGCACTTCTTTCCTGACATCATGTGTGGCATCCAGGGAACTTGTAGAAGCTATTCTTCCCGAGTACCTTAAAGGACAATTTTGTAGGTAGCGATCTAAGGATCACTGATAGAGTCTGGGATAATCTAATGAGCTCTGCAACCAGACATCTGCTCTTCCCAACAACTACAATCACACCAGGATAGCCCAGTATACCTAGTGAAGAATTTATTTATTATTATTTGGACATGATACATAGTTGTACAAAGAAATACAGTGGTTGAGTGTACATGCCAAAAGCCCCTTGTATGCAGAGCATTGTGGACAGGCTTAAAATTAACTTAAGATTAACTAAGCAATGATATATTCTGTGGTAAAAATTACAGTAAACAAATTACAACATGAAGTACAAATGAATATTTCAAATAAGAAGCTTTATAGTTATACAAATTTGTAGCACAATAATTTATAATATAATCGGTAAAATCGAATAAAATCAATGATTTGCAGTGCAGAAACAGGTCACGTGGTCATTTGATGAGTTAGTGAGCATACAAGAGACTGGAGTATTCTATTAGGTAATGTAATTACAAAAAACAGTTTGATAGGGTCAAAATGGATCCATATTCTGAGGATTAACTGCTGGTTGCCCCAATTTCTCCTTGGTACACTCCTCTACCTAACCGGATTGGTTTTGCCCTTCTCCTTGCCACTCCTATTTTCGCCGAACACAGATACTTCTGCGACAGAGCATCAGCAGGCCGATTCTGGAACTATGGTCTTGTTTGCCATAGATCCGACAGAAAGCCTGCAAGTCATGAAGAGGTTATCAACATCTTCAGGAGGAATCTTGCAATAACTAAGTGCTAGCAATAAGGGAGCCACCCAACTATGCACATGCAATTGTAACTAAAAGTGTCCAAATGTAGACACATTGCAAGCCTGGACAGACGGCAAGCAGATGGTATGAGAAAAAAACATATGCATCCATATTGACTGTTATCTATCTTCAATACAGGAAGAAGGAAGGAGGGGCAGTTACCAGCTTCTGGGAATTCCAAAAGTCTAGAAAATATAGTGTAAATGCCCATCACTGTATGTTTCTTCCTTATAGGCTCAGAGATCCTTGACCCATGGGAAAAGAACACAACCAGCTTCCTAAATGTGCTAGGTAAAGGACTCAGGACAACTTAGGACCCCAGGGCATAGCTTTCAGTTTCAGCGACTCTGTGCTGCAGTACAGAAGGGTAATACCTGTTGTCTTGGAGTACCTGTCCTGGTTCTGAGATGTGTGAGATATTCTGTAATTTATTTTAACAAACACAACAATACGTACTTGTATTGTATACTTTATCTCTGTACCAGCAATGTATCTTTCAAACCTTGTGTCATGTGATATATAATGAAATATACCTATTTATGCCTTTTTATTTCTCCTAGGCTACAGGTTACCGCAATTTGCACTAGAAATGCATCCCATCTTTATATTATATAATACATAATACATATGTCGTGCCGAATATGTAAAACTGGTCAATTAGCAAGAACTCATTTAAAATTAAGTCCTTTCTGAAATTTTCTATTTTACGTTTAAATATATATTTTTTATTTATGTTAATGTAAACAATTTTATTTTTGCACCAAAAGAATCTTAGAAAACTTACCTAACCTTATTATAACAAGCGCAATTTAATTTAGTCTAATCCAACTAAATATATTTTAGATAAGTTTACAATAATTTAATAATAAACAAACACGATGAGATATTTATATTTTTTGTTAGGTTCAGAGTGATTTTTGGAAAATTATTTTACATACAAATTTTCGCTTGCCTTATTCGGCAAGAAGAGCATTTCTATTTAATCCAAAATCGCAAGTTATACCTATTCGGCAAGACATATATATACAATATAAAATTTTACCTCCAACTGTCTAGTGTGGCATGGCGTATAATGTACTGCATACTTTGTCACCAGCCTCGTAGCTTCAAGTCTCCTTCGATCTGAGATATATATATATATATATATATATATATATATATATATATATATATATATATATATATATATATATATATATATATATATATATATATATATATATATATATATATTGTGACCATGAACAAGTGGTATTGATCAATAACAACACTGTGGTATAAACCTTGGTAATAAATACCGACAAGTTGGTTTAGAAAGACACATAAGCAAACACTATGACATATTTATTAGAAAACGTTCCGGTCCTGGGACCTTGTTCAAGAACCGTGATCAAGGTCCCAGAACCGAAACGTTTTCTAATAAATATATCATAGTGTTTGCTTACGTGTCTTTCTAAACCAACAACACTGTGACTAGCCAATAATTCGAACCTATGTTGCTTTGGCCCGCCTCATGGTGAGGCGGGCCAAGTGTTGTTATTGATAAATACCACTTGTTTGTGCTCCCAGTAATATAAAATACTGCTCGTTGAGGCTAGTACACCAAACGAGGAGGAGAATGAAATTGGCTCAGAGGCACCCACACCAAAGAATGTCCTTGGACCAAGGGTAACACACCTAGCTTGGCTGGGTGCTTGATTCTTGTAGGATTGCGTGGTCTTGTGGGTTAGAGCGTCATGGGTTTTTGCTTACACATCACCTTTACCACTCAGCCACCGATCCTACAAGAACCAAGCACACAACACAAAGCTATGTGTTTTACCTTGGTCTGAGGACACTCGTGGCAGTGGTATCTCAAGGGTTAATTTCAGCCTCCTCCTGTTTCAATACCCGCCTCAACAAGCAGTCTTTATACCAATGAAATCATGAAACAAGTGATTTTAATTCATTTACCAAACTGCGACAAGTCAGGACTCAACCCTAAGAACGTTGTACCAATGTGTGCTCGTGCATTCACTACTACTCCAACCATGAGACTAGAGTCAAAAGGAATGTATTTCTTATCATGTTTTTGAGAGCCTATAGAGTGTGCAGTCTGGAGTTCCTAGATGAAGAAACTAGGAAAATATTTGACATTGACACGAAACTGCGATATCCTAAGATGTTTATGGAATCTGCCTTGCTGGCAGCTAAGAAAACTTATTATAGGACAGAATCTAGGATGACACTTCAGACCAAGAATGTGCTGGTCCTCCCATATAACCAGAATTTATCTATCCTGCGGTATGCTCTTAGAAGATTTAATATACAAGTAGTTTTTAAAAATTCATGGACTGTTAGAATTATTATTATAATCAAAAAGAAGCGCTAAGCCACAAGAGCTATACAGCGCTGCTGGACTGTTAGAAGCATCTTGATAAAGAATGCACCACAACAGCGTGTTGGTGGTGTCTACAGAATTGGTGGCAACGGTTGTAGTCTCTCCTACTTGGGACAAACTGGAAAGTCATTGGAGGTGAAAATGTCCCAGCACCGTTATTCGATACGTATAGCACAGGAGCCGAACGCAATTTTCAACCATATTAGAGCCTGTAATAACCCTGCAAATTGGCTGGAAGCAAGAGTCGTCTTTCCTTGTTCCTCCTGGCTTGAAAGAAATATTGTAGAATTGGCAATTATTAAGCATGATAGGCAGTCATTATACAATATCAGTGATGGGCTGTTCAAATAAGATGCATTTTTAGTTGAGGCAATAATACACAGTTTAAAACTCTTATACGTATGCATCAGACTGTCTTAAATGTGCCACGCCGAGGAATTAGGGCGTTTTTTTTTTTCCTGCAGTTTCTGAAGGTTGAACCAGAGTTTGCCTCAGGATTATGTGGGATATCGGTGGTCATCTTGTCATTGCAGATGCCTCTCCTCCCTTTAAACGAGTTTATGTTAATGAACCATGTTTCCCTTACATAACTTTTATAAGTCTCCCCTCTATACATTAGGGTTTTCTCTTGTCATTTAAAGGGCACGTTATCCTGTGGAGGGTATATAATTGTCAGTGACTCCTATGTTGCAGACGATATTTATATACGTATTTAAAGTTATTGTTGTCGTAGCGGAATATGACTGAATTTATTATTATTGCTATGTTAATTTCATTTAGGATACAATATCAATTCTTGTGGGAGTTTTCTAATGCTATAATATTCATCCTTCTGGCTGTTGTGCCTGTGGGCACTTCCGGTACCTTCTCCTTTCTCCCTCTCTCACTCCAGTGAACGCGGTCCTCTGGGAACATATTTGCGTGGAAACCCTTCTCTTTTCTGCAATTTTGCAAGCTCCTGATGATGTGTTGATTACAATACGAAAGGCGTAGAGCTATCATTCTATTCCCCCCATGGTTGTTTTGTATGTATATATATATATATATATATATATATATATATATATATATATATATATATATATATATATATATATATATATATATATATATATACCATCATTCACTCTACTGTCTTGCCAGAGGCGCACTAACACTACAGTTACAAAACTGCAGTATTAACACCCCTCCTTCAGAGTGCAGACACTGTACTTTCCATCTCCAGGACTCAAGTCCAGTCTGCCAGTTCCCTGAATACCTTCATAAATAATACCTTGATCAACACTCCAACAACAGGTCAAGTCTTAAAAACCATTTGTCTCCATTCGTTCCTAACACACTCACACATGCTTGCTGGAAGTCCAAGCCCCTTGCACACTAAAACTCCTTTAACCCTTCCCTCCAACCTTTCCTAGGCTGACCCCTACCCTGCCTTCCCTCTCTACATGTTCAAACCACCTCAACGACCATTTCTCAGCCCTCTAGATAGTAGTTTTGGTAATCCCACACTTGCTTCGAAATTCCAAACTTCGAATTCTCTGCATTATATTCACACCACACTTTGCCTTTAGAGACATCTCCACTGCCTCCAGCCTTCTCTTTGTTACAACATTCACCACCCATGCTTCACACCCATATAAGAGTGTTGGTATAACTAGACTCTCATACATTTCCCCTCTTTGCATGCATGGACAAAGTTCTTTGTCTCCACAGACCCCTCAGTGCACCACTCACCTTTTTCCCCTCAATTCTACGATTCCCCTCATCTTTCATAGATCCACCTGCTGACACGTCCACTCCTGAATATCTGAATACATTCACCTCCTCCATACTCTCTCCCTCCAATCTGATATTCAATCTTTCGTTACCTAATTTTTTATCACCTTACTTTTCCAATATTCACTTTTAATTTCCTCTTTTACATACCCAACCAAACTCTGCGACTTCTCTTCAGAATCTCCCAAAAGCACAGTGTCATCAACAAAGAGCAACTGTGACAACTCCCACTTTGTGTAAGATTCTTTATCTTTTAACCCCACACCTTCTGCCAACACCCAACCCTTCACTTTTCTTACAACCCCATCTATAAATATATGAACAAATAAATATATTGAACAAATATATATAAATATATATATATATATATATATATATATATATATATATATATATATAAATATATATATATATATATATATATATATATATACATATATATGCAATAAGATCACAGTAAACAGGTGATTTCAGAATATGCAAAACAACCACTCTGAAAGAATAGAGAAATTCCAAGCACTTTCGTGACTACTCACATTATCAAGGAACTATGAAAGTAAAGCATCCAAGGAAGCTATATAAGGGGTCCGGCCAGCACCTCACTATCAGATCCCACAACGGTTAAACACGTGACGCGCGGCGACCCAACTTGGATAGGTCCCTTGCACAACTCACCCCCAAGCTATTCTACCCAAGAAAATTTAAAAATTATTATTTGTCCAGTGTATTATTAAATTCTTCCCAATTTCTATTAATTATAAATGGATCTAATTTATATAAACCAAAGGAAATATTCATATTATTGTCAAAACTGCTTTTTATGAAACAAGATTCAATTATATTCCTGTCGACCATGGACTTGCTTGATACAACTTTCTCAACTTTTTGAAAATCAATTGGATGGTTAAAATCTCTTACATGAATAAATAGAGCATTGGAATCTTGTCCAGTTCTAATGCTATATTTATGTTGTTTTAATCTTAGTTCGAGATTTTTACCAGTTTGACTGTAATAAACTTTATCGCAAATTTTACAAGGAATCTTATAGACACATCCATCAGCATTTTGGGGGGAATTCTTTATCAAAAGTTTTTTTACTGTATCAAGATTTTTGAATACAACTTTAATATTAAAAGTCTTAAGAAGAGAAGGCATATCAACCAAGTTTTCATGGTAAGGGAGAACCAACATATTTTTAGTTGAATAAGGCTGGTTGTCCCTTTTTGGATTGTAAAAAGTATTTCTAGCAACTTTAAAAGATTTATCAATTACATTTCTTGGGTATTTTAAATCATTACCTATTTCATAAATTTTGGATATTTCCTCATCTATGAACTCAGGACTACAAATTCGCTTTACGAATTTGTAGTCCTGAGTTCATAGATGAGGAAATATCCAAAATTTATGAAATAGGTAATGATTTAAAATACCCCAGAAATGTAATTGATAAATCTTTTAAAGTTGCTAGAAACACTTTTTATAATCCAAAAAGGGACAACCAGCCTTATTCAACTAAAAATATGTTGGTTCTCCCTTTCCATGAAAACTTGGTTGATATGCCTTCTCTTCTTAAGACTTTTAATATTAAAGTTGTATTCAAAAATCTTGATACAGTAAAAAAACTTTTGATAAAGAATTCCCCCCAAAATGCTGATGGATGTGTCTATAAGATTCCTTGTAAAATTTGCGATAAAGTTTATTACGGTCAAACTGGTAAAAATCTCGAACTAAGATTAAAACAACATAAATATAGCATTAGAACTGGACAAGATTCCAATGCTCTATTTATTCATGTAAGAGATTTTAACCATCCAATTGATTTTCAAAAAGTTGAGAAAGTAGTATCAAGCAAGTCCATGGTCGACAGGAATATAATTGAATCTTGTTTCATAAAAAGCAGTTTTGACAATAATATGAATATTTCCTTTGGTTTATATAAATTAGATCCATTTATAATTAATAGAATTTGGGAAGAATTTAATAATACACTGGACAAATAATAATTTTTAAATTTTCTTGGGTAGAATAGCTTGGGGGTGAGTTGTGCAAGGGACCTATCCAAGTTGGGTCGCCGCGCGTCACGTGTTTAACCGTTGTGGGATCTGATAGTGAGGTGCTGGCCGGACCCCTTATATAGCTTCCTTGGATGCTTTACTTTCATAGTTCCTTGATAATGTGAGTAGTCACGAAAGCGCTTGGAATTTCTCTATTCTTTCAGAGTGGTTGTTTTGCATATATATATATATATATATATATATATATATATATTTATATATATATATATATATATATATATATATATATATATATATATATATATATATATATATATATATTTTATTTATTAATTATCACACTGGCCGGTTCCCACCAAGGCAGGGTGGCCTGAAAAAGAAAAACTTTCACCATCATTCACTCCATCACTGTCTTGCCAGAAGGGTGCTTTACAGTACGGTTTTTAAACTGCAACATTAACACCCCTCCATCATATATATATATATATATATATATATATATATATATATATATATATATATATATATATATATATATATATATATATATATATATATATATATATATATGCAAAACAACCACTCTGAAAGAATAGAGAAATTCCAAGCGCTTTCGTGACTTCTCACATTATCAAGGAACTATGAAAGTGAAGCATCCAAGGAAGCTATATAAGGGGTCCGGCCAGCACCTCACTATCAGATCCCACAACGGTTAAACACGTGACGCGCGGCGAGCCAACTTGGATAGGCCCCCTGCAAAATTCACCCCCAAACTATTCTACCCAAGAAAATTTAAAAATTATTTGTCCAGTGTATTATTAAATTCTTCCCAAATTCTATTAATTATAAATGGATCTAATTTATATAAACCAAAGGAAATATTCATATTATTGACAAAACTGCTTTTTATGAAACAAGATTCAATTATATTCCTGTCGACCATGGACTTGCTAGATACTACTTTCTCAACTTTTTGAAAATCAATTGGATGGTTAAAATCTCTTACATGAATAAATAGAGCATTGGAATCTTGTCCAGTTCTAATGCTATATTTATGTTGTTTTAATCTTAGTTCGAGATTTTTACCAGTTTGACCATAATAAACTTTATCGCAAATTTTACAAGGAATCTTATAGACACATCCATCAGCATTTTGGGGGGAATTCTTTATCAAAAGTTTTTTACTGTATCAAGATTTTTGAATACAACTTTAATATTAAAAGTCTTAAGAAGAGAAGGCATATCAACCTTCTCTTCTTAAGACTTTTAATATTAAAGTTGTATTCAAAAATCTTGATACAGTAAAAAAACTTTTGAGAAAGAATTCCCCCCAAAATGCTGATGGATGTGTCTATAAGATTCCTTGTAAAATTTGCGATAAAGTTTATTACGGTCAAACTGGTAAAAATCTCGAACTAAGATTAAAACAACATAAATATAGCATTAGAACTGGACAAGATTCCAATGCTCTATTTATTCATGTAAGAGATTTTAACCATCCAATTGATTTTCAAAAAGTTGAGAAAGTAGTATCAAGCAAGTCCATGGTCGACAGGAATATAATTGAATCTTGTTTCATATAAAGCAGTTTTGACAATAATATGAATATTTCCTTTGGTTTATATAAATTAGATCCATTTATAATTAATAGAATTTGGGAAGAATTTAATAATACACTGGACAAATAATTTTTAAATTTTCTTGGGTAGAATAGTTTGGGGGTGAGTTTTGCAGGGGACCTATCCAAGTTGGTTCGCCGCGCGTCACGTGTTTAACCGTTGTGGGATCTGATAGTGAGGTGCTGGCCGGACCCCTTATATAGCTTCCTTGGATGCTTCACTTTCATAGTTCCTTGATAATGTGAGTAGTCACGAAAGCGCTTGGAATTTCTCTATTCTTTCAGAGTGGTTGTTTTGCATATTTTGGAATCACCTGTTTACTGTGATCTTATTGCATATATATATATATATATATATATATATATATATATATATATATATATATATATATATATATATATATATATATATATATATATATATATATATATATATATATATATATACACACACACACACACACACACACACGCCTGCTGGCATGGGAGGGAGCCAGTTCTGTGAATAAATGAAGAACGAACGTGGTTGGCAAGGGCCAGTTTTGACAGACGTCATCATGAGTATCCAACAGAGATTATAGAGTTGTGACAACCCTCTGCATCAGACCGTTGCTTCTGTATCAATGAAAGTGCAGTGTGTATGTGGGGAGTAGTGCTAGTCTTGAAGGGATCTGGGCAACGGAGGTGTGGAGGAGGTTTGTTTACCCTCTGTGTTCAGCCGGG
The DNA here is from genome assembly GCF_038502225.1 of Cherax quadricarinatus. NCBI lineage: Eukaryota > Metazoa > Arthropoda > Malacostraca > Decapoda > Parastacidae > Cherax > Cherax quadricarinatus. The sequence continues at coordinate 731,280 of NC_091343.1, forward strand.
TTTGGGGGGCGGGGGAATGGCCGCTCAGGATGCTGAGCAGAAGAACACCTTGGTTAACAGTGAGAACATGGTGATTAGTGTGCCAAATAGTGAGGGTTTTTTTAATTGGAATATTAAGTGTAGAACAATTAGCAAAAGCCAGTGATGTGCATCTTTAGTGAACAGATAGGGCCACTCCCCTTGCCCCGCATCCCTGGTCCCCTCCCCACATCCCAGTCTAGGCCTACTGGCTTCCTGACCAAGGGTGTTGCCGTTCAGTGCCCCACCAATTACTCTCACTACCGCTCGCTACTCCCCCACCCTCACCCCCATGCATCCATGCTGTCTTTCACCTGTTACCCCACAGCTGGCACCCTCCCACCCCCACGATGTCAGTAATGTCGCAAGAGATGCCAGGAATCTCCACGACAGAGCCAACGCTGTGGAATCTATCCACAAGGCATCTGCCAGGTCTGCCACAGGGAATGTGCACTCAATCCCTCAACTGGTATCATCCATGCACACAATGGATGTCTAGGCTCCAAGAGGGCTCCAAATGGGAACAATCAACAGCCCCTTCCAGCAGACAGAGCTGACAGCTACCCTGACTTCAACTCTACAGAGGACCTAAACTCTGCAATTAAATTAACATCCACCAGGATGCTGCCACACATCCCCAAAGCAGCTCACCCTCAACCTGCTAGCAAATTCGCTGACCTCGTGAAAAAAGTCAACGATGCTCCTTCAAACAACGGATCCTGACACAACCTATTATTTGGCAATGCATGTTTGGCTGTCCCACTAAGGAGGGACAAGTCACTAGCAACATATGTCATTAGGTTAATAAACACATTCCCTAGACATGACAACCTTGTCTGTCTCCCCTTTAGGGTGACAAACACCCGCCGGGCAAATGCCAACAACAGGACACCTGACATCTCAAAAATCAGAGCCCAAGTTAGCAAAGAAATATAAGAGGGTAATACTATTGGAGCACTGAGGCTTATAAGAACGTCATTACAGCACAAGCCCTGAAGGACAAACATCCACCCAGGACTTCAAGTACCAACATTGACCTCCCTGACATTGCAGCAGGTGAAGAACCTTACAGGATGCGTTATGTCATTTCCACAGGGCTCAGCAGGAGGTTTCACCGGTTTAAGGCCACAGCACTTAAAACACTCAAACCAGCACTTAGTGATGTTTCAGAAAGGTTGCTGTCTGAACTCACCAAATTTTCCAATGTATGCCTGGCTGGCAGTGTCCCAGAGGCCATTAGACCCCTTTTCTTCGAAGCCTCACTATGTGCCCTCCAGAAAAAGGATGAAAGAATCAGGCCCATTGCAGTGGGCAACACCCTTCAGTGCCTAGTCACCAAGGCTGTAGTAAGAATGGTGAGTCAAGAGGCTGCTGCAATGTTGAAACCAACTCATCTCGGTTTTGGTGTTCAACAAGGCTGTGAAGCAGCTGCCCATGCAGCACGAGTATACATCAATATGTCCGATGAAAAAGCCTTATCAAATTGGACTTTACCAACGCTTTCAACTTAGAAGGAATGCTGCTCTCCAAGCAGTTTCTAGACAGTTCCCTTCCCTCTATCCCTTCATAAAATTGTGTTATAGTGTGACTTCTAAACTATTGTTTGGGGACCATGAAATTGACTTGTGTGAGGGTGTGCAACAGGGAGGACCCTCTTGCCCCCTTTCTATTCTCTCTGGTCATCAAGGAAGTCACAGAAGTGCTCTCCAGCGAGCTCAATATCTGGTTCTTGGATGATGGTACTCTAGCTGGCACAACAGAATCTCTCCTAGAGGACATCAGAAAAATTAAAGACATGGTTGAGAGCCTGGGCCTATCTTCAAACCCCACCAAATGTGAAATAGTTTCTACCAATTGACAGATGATCCCAAATATTAGTGCTGTTTTACCAGGAGCACGAGCCTTTGATTAAGCCATCGGCACTTTCCTTGATGTTCCTCTTGGACCCAATGCCATCGATCTGAGCCTAGAAAAAAAAATCTCAGACCTCAGGACGATAGAAGGCAGGATGAAAGACATTGATACATATGATGCCTTCTACCTACTCACCAGGTGCCTGTCAATCCCAAAACTTACCTACTTCCTGAGATGCTCCCCAGCCTTCAGCAGTCTGAAACTCAAGGACCATGACTCTCTCTTTAAGACCACACTAAAGAGTGTATTGAATCTTTACCTAGAAGATGGACAGTAGAGGCAAGCCACACTCCCAGTCAGGCTTAGGGGGCCGGGAGTATGCAAATCCTCCCAGATTGCCCTACCAGCTTTCCTATCATCTTCCATAGCATCAAATGAGATAAAACAAATTCTTCCGGACAACTTCAGTGACTCAGCAGAATACAGGACCCTAGCTGTGCCAGTGTCATCACTGAATAGGAGACTTTTGCTAATCTAGCACCAAAACCTAGTGCAGCACTGGCCTACAGTCAAGTTGGGATTGCACCACTGCTGAAAAGGTGCTTGCCAACATGCTTAGGGCTGTAACATCAGTGTGAGGGAAAAGTTCAATAGATAGGAGTAGCGATATAGTAACAATAGTTTCATTGCCGGCTACTTGTTAAGGTAGGGTAAGTCCAGCTCCCGCTATCCTCCCCCCCTTTTTCCCCCTCCCCGAAAGTGATAGTTTGCTTGCCAGCTACTTGTTAAGGTAAGGCAAGTCTAGCTCCCGCTATTCCCGCCTTTTTTCCCCCCACCCCAAAAGTGATAGTTTGATTGCCGGCTGCTTGGTAAGGTAGGGTCAGTCTAGCTCCTGCTATCCCTTCCCCTCCTTCTTCCCCCCCCTCCCGAAAGGTGACGTGTGGGGCTCCGGTCCAAACAGTAATCACTAGACTCACAGCTCCCAGCACTACTGTAAGTACATGCCTGCCTTGTATTCTAGTGGATTTATTGGTTGAAAGCTTCACTTTTGACCAATAATAAACTTAGTTCTTTCAGTCTTGCTCTAAGTTGACTGTTGTAATAATCACCACATCTTTTAGGTATTGTACTTATCATGGAGAGTGATTTCTTAAGCAGAGGGTAACCTGTCTATCTTTCCAGCTTGGATGACAGAGAGGGTCACCTGCCAATCAACGAGTAGAATTAAAGGAGACGGACTAACGTTCTGAGATGTCCCGAATTTTGATCCACTTACCTGTTTGTGTATGCAAGTAGCAGGATATAACCCCTCATAATTGCAGGGGAGAAAACCTGCTTTCCTGTCATCTGGAAAGATAACTGAAAGCTAGAAAATCTGTGAAGAATGAGCCGGTGGGTTGTCTTCAACACCTGCGACCCCCCCCCCATCATCAGCAACGGCTACGATTTCAACAACATGCAGTGTCACCAACACCAGACACCCACGTTTTATATACATTTATATTAGCGTTGAATTCAGTTATCATTTATATTTTTCATTTTTCATTTTCTTTAATGTAGGATTAATACTTCATATTTAAGTGTTTTATATTTTCTAAATAATAAAGTGTTTGTTTGTCAGTTCTTATTCTTTTTCTATACATTAATTTTCCTGAGGAGGAGCCAGCCTTAGTAATACTGACTGAAGTTGTTACAGGGCTGAGTAAGCCTTCACAAGTGGCGACCTTGCCAGGATCAACTCTACTGAATCAAGATTCAACTCCATCTCGAATCTACCATTGGAACTTCAACGCCACATACCACAGATGGTTACCACCAGCCATGAGTAATCATTCTCTATGGTAGGACTACAGTACAGGTATTTAAAAGATTTGGTGATTGTTATAGTCTCAATTTATTGTAAGTCAAGGCAGGAATACTAGTTAATTCTGCCATCTATTTTTGTGTGAGCTTGAAACACTTTGGAGGATTAGACTCTAGGGACCCGATATTTTCCAGTGACAATTTGTTTCATTGAGCTCTTTATTATATCAAGGGAACTGTTGTAGGACACTCTTGATTTGTTGGTGAGAAGATTGGATGGTCAAGTGACCCCATTCTACTTACTGTTTGCTCGAAGCCGGCATAGAACCCTTCGTTTTAATTAATACATATTGTTTAATTGAAGCAGGGATCGAGCCCTCTGGTTTATTTACAGTTTGAGTGGAGCAGGAATTGAACCCTCCGTTTTCTTTAATACCCATTTCATTTCCCCTGATAGTTTAAGTTATTCTTGCAAGCATGGAGGAATACCAGTTTTGGATGAACGCTGGAAGTTAGGAATAACAGGGAAAACTTTAGAATCTTTCATTAGTGCTAAGATCCAGGAAAGACTTGAAAGAGAGAGAATTGAGAGAGAAGAAAGACAGAAAGGGAAAGAGATGAAGAAAAGGAGAGAGAATCAAAAGAGAAGAGAAAAAGGAGAAAGAGAACCTTGAAAGACAGGAGAAAAAGGAGAGAGAGAGAATTGAGAGAAATCCAAGAAAGACAGTTAGAAAGAGAAAGAGAAGACAAAAAGGAGCGTGATAGACTTGATCGTGAAGAGCTAGAGAACGTGAGGAACAAGCTAAAATACGTGAGGAACAAGCTAAGATACATGAGGAACAGGTTAAATTAAGAAAACTTGAGGAAAGAGCCAAGGATAGAGAAGTTGAGGAAAAAACTAGAGAACGTGAGGAAAAAGCTAGAGAATTTGAGTTAATAGAGAAAAGGATCGCGAGCTCAAAAAATCTCGCCTTGAATTAGAGAATAAAAAGTTAACTTTGACACAACAACAATTAGAGGAAGGAGTACTTGAACATCATGCAGCTAGTGCACATATTCCAACACCTAATTTACCTCCCTTCGCAGAGGGTGATGACATTACTTCATACATTATCAGGTTTGAAAATACTGCTACCCTCTGTGAATTTCCTGCTGACACCTGGGCTACAAGGTTAGGAATGTTATTTTCTGGTACCGCTTCACAGGATATTATATGTAATTATAACCTACAGAAGAAGGCAATCCTTAAAGCATATAAAAAAAACACTAATTCTTACAGGAAAGATTTCAGGTATTCCACCTTACAGCCTGACCAGAACTTTCAGCAGTTACAGGTAACACTCTTTTGTTTGTTCGACTTTTGGATATAGAGTTCAGGAATTGATCACAGTTATGAATCTCTTAGAGACTTCATGGTTGCTGACCAGTTCCTGACAGCTCTTCCTCACCAGATACGAACATTCATTAGAGAACGTAACCTGATTAAACCTGAGGAAGTTGCCGAGGCTGCTGACCTGTATCCTGAGGCTCACAATTCCTATAAAGACCTAAAGGGATCGAACCCTAAGAGCAAGGGTTCATCAGACCTTAAGAAATCAAAGCTTCTAGTGGAAAGTAAAATGACTTCTTTTATTCCTGTTTGTCATTTGTGTGGTGTTAAGGGACATAAACGTCCAGATTGTCCTTCTAAGGTCCAAAAAATTGGAAGATGTTTTAAAGACTGTAATGACCAAGCACCCTTCTGCTCAGGAACAGTTAATGGACTTAATGTATTTATCATTTTACGAGACACTGGATGCACATGTATAGTCATTTCTGAGAAGCTGTTCCCTAACCTTAAAGAAACTCATTCCTCTGATATACTTTCAGATTACTTGGGCCGTACGGACACTTTTCCTACCATCCGTTGTTACATTAGGTCTAAATGGTTCACAGGTTGGTCTGAAGCCGTACTAGCTCCCATCACTTCTTGCTCCGTGCTAATAGGTAATGTAAAAGGTACCATTCTTCCTTCTGAGATTGACCTTTCATCACCAAAGATGGACATAAGTGTTTCAGATCCTCTTCCTGTAGAGTCAGAGAAGCCCCTCGAAAGTTCAGATGAGACAATGTCTCGTGAGATTCATGTGGGATTAATTATTATTATAATCAAAAAGAAGCGCTAAGCCACAAGGGCTATACAGCAGATGAAAGTAAAGATATCACCTCCGATACCATAAATGTCTTGACTAGGGCTCAGACCAAAGCCCAGGCTTCTCCTACTGTCCATCTTTGATTTTTCCCTGACTTTAAGCCTTTAGATGTATCGAAGGAAACCTTTGTCAATTTACAACGTAATTGCCCTTCTCTTCAGAATTGCTATAATGCCGCTAAACAAAATCAAGTTATCCAAAGGAAAAACTTTTCATATAAATTTGAATATATAAAAGGTATCTTGTACAAGTCAGTATTCAAATTAAATTCAGATGAGATAGACTATTCCATCTTAGTTGTTCCAAGTCAATGCAGAGAGACTGTTCTTAAAAATGGCTCATGACCTGCCAGTGGCCAGACATTTCTCGCATCGTAAAACCTTAAATAAAATTAGGGACCTATTTTTGGCCAAAAATGTCCTCAGATGTCACTACCTATTGTAGATCGTGTAAAGTTTGCCAACTGTCATCCTCCCGAGGTACCAAGCGAGTACCTATGGTCAAAATGCCAGTCTTTACGGTACCGTTTGAAAGAGTAGCTATTGACATCGTTGGTCCTTTATCTCCACTTTCATCTGGGGGACATAGATATATATTAACATTAGTTGATTATGCTTCGAGTTTCCCTGAAGCCATACCCTTAAAGACAATAAGTACTACAGAGGTGGCTGAAGCCCTTTTGTCCATCTTCTCCAGAGTGGGCATCCCTAGAGAAATTTTGTCTGACCGTGGGACACAATTCACATCTGACTTAATGCAACATCTCTACCAACTTCTGGGAGTGAAGCCTCTCTTCACCACACCCTATCATCCCAGCTGTAATGGGAGGATTGAGCACCAGCATTCGATTCTCAAGTCCATTTTAAGGAAACTTTGCTCCCTTAAACCTAAGGAGTGGCATCGTTACCTACCCTGTGCTTTGTTTGCCATGAGGGAAGTTCCCGGGGAAATCTTTGGGGTTTTCACCTTTTGAGCTTCTCTATGGTAGACAGGCCAGAGGCCCTTTGTCCATCCTTCATGACTTATGGACTAATGAGGAGGCGAGTGCTGAGGTTCAGTCTTCTTACCAGTTTCTCCTTGACCTTAGATCCAAACTTGAGGAGACCTCTGACATAGTTTCGAAAAACCTAAGCTTGTCAATGGACCAGTACAAAACCTATTTTGATTCCAAAAGTCAGAGGAGAAGTTTTAAAGTAGGGGATGAAGTTCTGGTACTTTTTCCTATCAAGTCAAATAAATTATTAGTAGCATGGAAAGGTCCATATAAAGTATTAAAAATTTGTGGGAAAGTTGACTACCTCATAGAAGACAAGGGGAAACCTAAGCTTTATCATATCAACATCCTTAAGAAATATTACCGAAGAAATTCGGTCAACTGCCTTAAAAACTTTGACTTAGTTTTTCCACACGAACTTGATAAGACAACTGAAGAATGTAAGGTGTGTGTAATTGACACCTCGTAGACTATGATGAAGAACTACACGACTTGGTGACTCTTGACCACTCGGGCACAACCAACATTAATATTAATGAATCTTTGGATGACCATAAGAAATATGAACTACTTCAATGTGTAACTTTTCAGACGTCTTTACTGATATTCCAGGTGTTACCTCCACGGTAGTCCATAAGATTGACTTAGTGACGGACAATCCTATCAAACGAAAATTATACCCAGTTCCACTCAGCTTAGGGATGCATTTGACCGAGAGGTAGACAAATTATTAAAACTAAAAATCATTGAACCTTCAGTATCTGCATATTGCTCACCAGTAGTCATGGTTAAGAAGGAGGATAATTCATATAGACTTGCTATTGACTTCAGAGGCCTTAATGCTATAACTCGGTGGGATGCTGAGCCTATGCCCTTAATAGATAGCGATCTACACAAATTTTATGACGCTTCCTTCTTTTCAGACATTGATACCTGGAGTTTACCTGGAGAGAGTTCCGGGGGTCAACGCCCCCGCGGCCCGGTTTGTGACCAGGCCTCCTGGTGGATCAGAGCCTGATCAACCAGGCTGTTGCTGCTGGCTGCACGCAAACCAACGTACTAGCCACAGCCCAGCTGGTCAGGAACCGACTTTAGGTGCTTGTCCAGTGCCAGCTTGAAGACTGCCAGGGGTCTGTTGGTAATCCCCCTTATGTATACTGGGAGGCAGTTGAACAGTCTCGGGCCCCTGACACTTATTGTATGGTCTCTTAACGTGCTAGTGACACCCCTGCTTTTCATTGGGGGGATGTTGCATCGTCTGCCAAGTCTTTTGCTTTCGTAGTGAGTGATTTTCGTGTGCAAGTTCGGTACTAGTCCCTCTAGGATTTTCCAGGTGTATATAATCATGTATCTCTCCCGCCTGCATTCCAGGGAATACTGTACAGGTTTAGGAACCTCAAGCGCTCCCAGTAATTGAGGTGTTTTATCTCCGTTATGCGCGCCGTGAAAGTTCTCTGTACATTTTCTAGGTCAGCAATTTCACCTGCCTTGAAAGGTGCTGTTAGTGTGCAGCAATATTCCAGCCTAGATAGAACAAGTGACCTGAAGAGTGTCATCATGGGCTTGGCCTCCCTAGTTTTGAAGGTTCTCATTATCCATCCTGTCATTTTTCTAGCAGATGCGATTGATACAATGTTATGGTCCTTGAAGGTGAGATCCTCCGACATGATCACTCCCAGGTCTTTGACGTTGGTGTTTCGCTCTATTTTGTGGCCAGAATTTGTTTTGTACTCTGATGAAGATTTAATTTCCTCGTGTTTACCATATCTGAGTAATTGAAATTTCTCATCGTTGAACTTCATATTTTCTGCAGCCCACTGAAAGATTCGGTTGATGTCCGCCTGGAGCCTTGCAGTGTCTGCAATGGAAGACACTGTCATGCAGATTCGGGTGTCATCTGCAGAGGAAGACACGGTGCTGTGGCTGACATCCTTGTCTATGTCAGATATGAGGATGAGGAACAAGATGGGAGCGAGTACTGTGCCTTGTGGAACAGAGCTTTTCACCGTAGCTGCCTCAGACTTTACTCTGTTGACGACTACTCTCTGTGTTCTGTTAGTGAGGAAATTATAGATCCATCGACCGACTTTTCCTGTTATTCCTTTAGCACGCATTTTGTGCGCTATTACGCCATGGTCACACTTGTCGAAGGCTTTTGCAAAGTCTGTATATATTACATCTGCATTCTTTTTATCTTCTAGTGCATTTAGGACCTTGTCGTAGTGATCCAATAGTTGAGACAGGAGCGACCTGTTCTAAACCCATGTTGCCCTGGGTTGTGTAACTGATGGGTTTCTAGATGGGTGGCAATCTTGCTTCTTAGGACCCTTTCAAAGATTTTTATGATATGGGATGTTAGTGCTATTGGTCTGTAGTTCTTCGCTGTTGCTTTACTGCCCCCTTTGTGGAGTGGGGCTATGTCTGTTGTTTTTAGTAACTGTTGGACGACCCCCGTGTCCATGCTCCCTCTCCATAGGATGGAAAAGGCTCGTGATAGGGGCTTCTTGCAGTTCTTGATGAACACGGAGTTCCATGAGTCTGGCCCTGGGGCAGAGTGCATGGGCATGTCATTTATCGCCTGTTCAAAGTCATTTGGCGTCAGGATAACATCGGATAGGCTTGTGTTAACCAAATTTTGTGGCTCTCTCATAAAAAATTCATTTTGATCTTCGACTCTCAGTCTGGTTAGTGGCTTGCTAAAAACTGAGTCATATTGGGACTTGAGTTGCTCATTCATTTCCTTGCTGTCATCTGTGTAGGACCCATCTTGTTTAAGTAGGGGCCCAATACTGGACGTTGTTCTCGACTTTGATTTGGCATAGGAGAAGAAATACTTTGGGTTTCTTTCGATTTCATTTATGGCTTTTAGTTCTCCCCGTGATTCCTGACTCCTATAAGATTCCTTTAGCTTGAGTTCGATGCTTGCTATTTCTCTGACCAGTGTCTCCCTACGCATTTCAGATACATTAACCTCTTTTAGCTGCTCTGTTATTCTTTTCCGTCGCCTGAAAAGGGAGCGCTTGTCTCTTTCTATTTTACATCTACTCCTCCTTTTTCTTAGAGGAATAAGCCTTGTGCATACATCGAGTGCCACCAAGTTAATCTGTTCTAGGCATAAGTTGGGGTCTGTGTTGCTTAGTATATCTTCCCAGCTTATATCGGTTAGGACTTGGTTTACTTGATCCCACTTTATGTTTTTGTTATTGAAGTTGAATTTGGTGAATGCTCCCTCGTGACTAGTCTCATTATGTCGGTCTGGGGCTCCACGCATACATGTCTGAACCTCAATTATGTTGTGATCTGAGTATATTGTTTTTGATATGGTGACATTTCTTATCAGATCATCATTGTTAGTGAAGATGAGGTCTAGTGTATTCTCCAGTCTAGTAGGCTCTATTATTTGCTGGTTTAAATTGAATTTTGTGCAGAGATTTAAAAGCTCGTGTGAGTGTGAGTTTTCATCAGAGCTGCCTTCTGGTGTTATTACTGCAACAATATTATTTGCTATATTCCTCCATTTTAGGTGCCTTAAGTTAAAATCCCCCAGGAGCAAGATGTTGGGTGCAGGAGCTGGAAGATTTTCCAGACAGTGGTCAATTCTTAACAGCTGTTCCTGGAATTGCTGGGATGTTGCATCTGGAGGCTAGTAGACTACCACAATGACTAGGTTTTGGTTCTCGACCTTTACTGCTAAAACTTCCACTACATCATTTGAGGCATTTAGCAGTTCTGTGCAAACAAGTGACTCTGCCAAGTGACTGCAATGTACAGGCCAACCCCCCCATCCTTTTGCCTGTTCACTCTGTCACATCTGTATAGGTTGTAACCTGGGATCCATATTTCGTTGTCCAAGTGACATATAAAGTAATGTTAGATCCTTCTTCTAAGCAGTACACCGCTTTTCCTACACACCAAGGACTGATGCAATATAGAACTATGCCCTTCGGTTTGGTAACTGCCTGTGCTACCTACATGAGACTGATGAGAAAGGTCTTGGGTAATATGCCAAATGTTCAAGTTTATTTTGATAACATTTACGTAATGACATCCACGTGGGGCAAGCATATCCAAACATTATCATCAGTTTTACGCTCACATGGCCTCAGTGCCAAGCCGAAGAAATGCTTCCTTGGGTATAACAAGATTAGATATCTTGGACTGATACTTTCTAATAACCCTCTGCAGCCTCTCCCCAGTAAGATCAACGTTTTATTAGAATTTAAATTCCCCAAAACCAAGAAGCTCATGCATAGCTTTCTTGGTTCTGTAAATTTTTATGCACGGTTTATCCCGAACCTTACTGAGCTTACAGGCATCTTATCCGACTTCCTTAAAAAGTCTGTGAAGGAACCTCTTGAACTTTCCGACGTAGCTCGGGAAAAGTTTAACGAGATTAAAAGTATCTTTTCGAAAGACCCTATACTTAAGATTCCAGATATTAATAAAACATTTTGCTTAAGAACTGATGCCTCCAATACTGGCTTAGGTGCGGTGTTACTACAATACCATGATGGTACTCCCCTGTATGCTTCCTAAACCGGAAACTCCTTCCCGCAGAAACGAGATACTGCACAATAGAAAAGGAATGTTTAGCCCTTGTGTGGGGTATCTCCAAACTTAAATTTTATTTGCTGGGAAAAGAATTCATTTTAGAAACGGACCACAAACCTTTGATATACCTAGAAACTTTTAAGGGAACAAACAGTCGCCTCTTGAGGTGGACATTGGCACTCCAGACTTTTAAGTTCCATATTGTGTATATCAATGGTTCATCCAATTATTTCTCTGACTGGTTAAGTTGTGACAGTCAGTAGAAGATTTGCCTTACGCGACTTCCACATGTTAGAACTTTTTTCTCGCTTATTCTTCTTATACTCCTTGACTATAAGTCTTGGTATGGGGGAGTGTGAGGGAAAAGTTCAATAGATAGGAGTAGCGATACAGTAACAATAGTTTCATTGCCGGCTACTTGTTAAGGTAGGGTAAGTCCAGCTCCCGCTATCCCCCCCCCCGTTTTTCCCCCTCCCTGAAAGTGATAATTTGCTTGCCGGCTACTTGTTAAGGTAAGGCAAGTCTAGCTCCCACTATTCCCACCCTTTTTTCCCCCCACTCCGAAAGTGATAGTTTGATTGCCGGCTGCTTAAGGTAGGGTCAGTCTAGCTCCCTCTATCCCTTCCCCTCCTCCTCCCCCCCCCCGAAAGGTGACGTGTGGGGCTCCGGTCCAAACAGTAATCACTAGACTCTCAGCTCCCAGCACTACTGTAAGTACATGCCTGCCTTGTATTCTAGTGGATTTATTGGTTGAAAGCTTCACTTTTGACCAATAATAAACTTAGTCCTTTCAGTCTTGCTCTAAGTTGACTGTTGTAATAATGGAAATAAGTCAAAGGACCCCAATGGAAATAAGTCACTCTGTCTGACTTTTTTGGGTTATCCTAGGTTCTCTACATATATGCTGCTATGTATGATAATTCTATGTAACTGTATTTGTGTATACCTGAATAAACTTACTTACTTACTTACTTAGGTATTGTACTTATCATGGAGAGTGATTTCTTAAGCAGTGGGTAACCTGTCTATCTTTCCAGCTTGGATGACAGAGAGGGTCACCTGCCAATCAACGAGTAGAATTGAAGGAGAGGGACTAACGTTCTGAGATGTCCCGAATTTTGATCCACTTACCTGTTTGTGTATGCAAGTAGCAGGATATAACCCCTCATCATTGCAGGGGAGAAAACCTGCTTTCCTGTCATCTGGAAGAATTATTGAAAGCTAGAAAATCTGTGAAGAACGAGCCGGTGGGTTGTCATCAACACCTGCGACCCCCCCCCATCATCAGCAACGGCTACGATTTCAACAACACGCAGTGTCACCAACACCAGACACCCATGTTTTATATACATTTATATTAGCGTTGAATTCAGTTATCATTTATATTTTTCATTTTTCATTTTCTTTAATGTAGGATTAATACTTCATATTTAAGTGTTTTATATTTCATATTTTCTAAATAATAAAGTGTTTATGTTTGTCAGTTTTTATCCTTTTTCTATATATTAATTTTCCTGAGGAGGAGCCAGCCTTAGTAATACTGACTGAAGTTGTTACAGGGCTGAGTAAGCCTTCACAATCAGACAGGGAGATTGCCCGTCTCCAAGCTGTCAGTGCACCTCACTCCGGGGACTTCCTCCAAACAGTTCCCAATTTGACAATGGGAACACGCCTCAACCCCACGACCCTCCATCCTGCAGTAGCTCTCCGCCTTGCTGCCCCAATTCACATGGAATATATGTGCATTTGCGGCGATGTGCAAGCCAACCAATATGGTCTACATGGTCTTAACTGTTCCAAAACAAGTGCTGGCATGCAAGACACAATGAAGTCAATGACATCATAATGAAAATCCTTGCTACAGTCGGATGCCAAGCCAAGAGAGAGCCCCGATCATTGGCAGCCAACAATACCTATAACCCAGTAAACCGCTCCATCGGGATCACCATCTATCCTGGGACTATACCTGTGTGTCAACGCTGGCTGACAACTACATCCATCACAGTGTCGGATGACAGGGAGGAGCTGCAGATCACAGGGAGGAGTTAAAGATCGGCAAGTACAGGGTCATAAGCCAATAGTATCAATTTGTCCCAGAAGAATCAGAGACCTTGGGATCATGGGAAAAAAATGCCACATTTCCCTAAAGAACTGGGTTCCAGACTCTGCAACACGACCAGGGACCCAGGGGTAGCCACTTTCATGTTCCAGTGCCTCAGCATGGCCATCCAGAGGGGAAATGCTTGCTGGATACTGGGCTCACATCCAGCTTTGGAGGAGCTGGAGATTCATAATCTTTGATGTATTGTACCAATGTATTTATATTTGTGTTTCTGTCAATGTATTCTGTCTATTGAAAAAGTTCACATAAAATATGCAATATAAGGGGTGGTAAGAGAAGAAAATATTCAAACAGGTCCAGGGAGAACCTTGAGTTTTCCCTGAGGTACATTTATTGTCTTCTCTGAGGATGAGGGTCCCCAGCAAAGTCCTAGAGGTGGTACCTCCTATACACACACACACACACACACACACACACACACACACACACACACACATATATATATACATATATATATAATTTTTTTTTTTAACAAGTCGGCCATCTCCCACCAAGGCAGGGTGACCCAAAAACAAAGAAAATGCCCTAAAAGAAAATACTTTCATCATTCAACACTTTCACCTCACTGACACATAATCACTGTTTTTGCACAGGTGCTCAAAACACAACAGTTTAGAAGCATATACATATAAAGATACACAACATATCCCTCCAAACTGCTATCCCGAACCCCTCCTTTAGAGTGCAGGCACTGTACTTCCCATTTCCAGGACTCAAGTCCGGCTATACAAAAATAACCGGTTTCCCTAAATCCCTTCACTAAATATTACCCTGCTCACACTCCAACAGATCGTCAGGTCCCAAATACCATTCGTCTCCATTCACTCCTATCGAACACGCTCATGCACGCCTGCTGGAAGTCCAAGCCCCTCGCCCACAAAACCTCCCTTACCCCTTTCTACCAACCTTTTCGAGGATGACCCCTACCCCGCCTTCCTCCCCCTACAGATTTATATGCTCTTCATGTCATTCTACTTTGATCCCTTCTCTCTAAATGACCAAACCACTTCAACAACCCCTCTTCAGCCCTCTGACTAATAATTTTATTAACTCCACACCTTCTAATTTCCAAACTCCGAATTTTCTGCAGAATGTTTACACCACACATTGCCCTTAGACAGGACATCTCCACTGCCTCCAACCACCTCCTCGCTACTGCATTCACAACCCAAGCTTCACACCCATATAAGAGTGTTGGTACTACTATACTTTCATACATTCCCTTCTTTGCCTCCACAGATAACGTTTTTCGTCTCCACATGGGCCTCAACGTACCACTCACCTTTTTTCCCTCATCAATTCTATGATTAACCTCATCCTTCATAAATCCATCCGCCGACACGTCAACTCCCAAGTATCTGAAAACATTCACTTCTTCCATACTCCTCCTCCCCAATTTATCCAATTTTTCTTTATCTAAATCATTTGATATCCTCATCACCTTACTCTTTTCTATGTTCACTTTCAACTTCTACCTTTACACACACTCCCAAACTCATCAACTAACCTCTGCAATTTTTCTTTAGAATCTCCCATAAGCACAGTATCATCAGCAAAACGCAACTGTGTCAATTCCCATTTTGTATTTAATTCCCCATAATTTAATCCCACCCCTCTCCCGAACACACTAGCATTTACTTCTTTTACAACTCCATCGATAAATATATTAAACAACCATGGTGACATTACACATCCCTGTCTAAGACCTACTTTTACTGGGAAGTAGTCTCCCTCTCTTCTACACACCCTAACCTGAGCCTCACTATCCTCATAAAAACTCTTTACAGCATTTAGTAACTTACCACCTATTCCATACACTGTACTTGCAACATCTGCCACATTGCTCCCCTATCCACTCTATCATATGAATTTTCTAAATCCATAAATGCAATATAAACTTCCCTACCTTTATCTAAATACTGTTCACACATATGCTTCAATGTAAACACTTGATCTACACATCCCCTACCCACTCTGAAACCTCCTTGCTCATCCACAATCCTACATTCTGTCTTACCTCTAATTCTTTCAATAACCCTACCATACACTTTTCCTGGTATACTCAGTAAACTTATTCTTCTATAATTTTTACAATCTCTTTTGTCCCCCTCCCTTTATATAAAGGGACTATACATGCTCTCTGCCAATCCCTAGGTACCTTCCCCTCTTTCATACATTTATTAAACAAAAATACCAACCACTCCAACACTATATCCAGGGCCGGATTAAGAAGTCTCCGGGCCCTAGGCTATTCAGATTGGCGGGGCCCCTTTGAGTTACGGGTAAGCGAAGCGACCCCTTCCAGCTTGGGGGTGGGGGGGGTCAGTGTGAGCCTGTTTAAGGTCTAATTAAATACATTCTGGCTATTTAGATTAAATTTAATAGGGAAAGTACATCAAGACAACCAAACCCATTTACCAACAGCCATTATAACTATCTTGTTAAATCATGCATTTTAAAGAGAATAAACTCAAGACAGCATAGTATTAATAGATTAGGCTATTAAAGTAGTGACATCATGTACCTATTATATTCAGCATAACCACTACAGCACTATTATTCCCTTTATAAATCACTGACCATTATTGTTATCATTGCATCATGCATAACACTATCAAATCATATAAACTCAAGAAAGTAAAGAATTGTTTATATTCACAGGCACTTCTTAAATAAATTTTTTTCTGGATTTCATATTGGCAAAATCATCAATTATATTCTGAAAATCAATATTTCTTGTTAGATCAGACTCAATGGTCAACAAGGCTAGGTTACACAATTTGTCTTGGTTCATTGTTGAACGGAGCTGGTTTTTCACTCTTTTCAAAACAGAAAATGAACGTTCTCCTTCACAGTTAGTAGCTGGAAGTGTTAGGTAAAGGCGATACACTATGCCAACATTAGGGAAGGTTTCTGAGATACCTGCATTTCTTAAATGTTTCAAAGCAGCTGAGGGCGCACATTTTTCAGGTGGAGCTTTAATCTGATTCATATACCCAGAAAAATGAACTATTTCTTCAACAAATGTGTCCTGAACATCTGCTGAAAGGTGTTGTTGCAACTTTAATGCAGCTTCTCTCAATTCTGCATCCGGCATAGCAGTAATTTTGAACAGAAATCCAAACTTGCCATAGAGATTCTGGTAGATTTCTTTTCTTTTCACCAATTCTGTAATCAGTGAATCCAGAATGACGAAGTATGTAGCTGTCTTACATTTCTGCCTTGGTAGCAACACAATTTCATTGTCTGGCTCTTCAAAATTGCGTTTCCTCTTCCTTGACCGCTGATGATCAGCCCAGTAACTGTAGTCTTTCACCAGCAGTTTAGCTTTCTCTTCAAACATTTCAAAAGCTTCATCATTGCGAAGTGAGCTTACAAATTCCACTAAGCCTGCATAGAGGTTAGCACAAGTAGCCATTTCAATTTCAATTTTCTGAAGTGTCTTGTTCGTGGCATTTAACCGTTCCAGTATACAGTCCCAAAGCACACAGAGTAAGGCCAATTCAAAATCTTCCAATTTTGATGCTAAGCTGGCTGCTTCACTTCTTGTAGTTACTGTCTGGTCTTCATCCTCTGCTATTTGGATCAAAGCAGAACGTATTTCAGCAAAGCTGTCTTTCAAAGCATGTGTTACATCATGCTGCGCTGACCACCTTGTTGTTGATATTGATTTGATGACATCTCCATGAATGGTTGGCTTGAGTATACTCCACCGATGCGTTGAAGCAGAGAAAAAATTAAAGAGTGCTTGTAAAAGTCCAAAAAATGAAACTGCAGCGACACAACACTCCGCAGCACATGACCCAACAAGATTAAGAGAATGTGCGGAGCAGGGCACATATTCAGCAAGTGGGTTGATTTGCTTGATACGGGCTTGCAATCCATTATATTTACCCGACATGTTACTTGCATTGTCGTAGCTCTGGCCACGGCAATCCATAATAGAGAGATCATGTTCAAGCAGAGTATCCAGTACTACATTCATCATTGTTTCTCCATCATGGCCTGAAAGAGGAATGAATTTTATAAAGCGCTCTACAGGCTTACCACTGGAGTCGACAAAGCGAACAATGAATGTCAATTGATCTGTATGTGAAATATCTGGTGTTGAATCTACACTTATTGCGAAGTATTTTGCAGTTTTCACAGCTGCTATGAAGTTATTGAGGACCTTCTTAGTCATCAGTTCAATAAATTCATTGCATATAGATGACATGTAAGATACAGTGGCTCTTCCTGCATTCCTAAGGCGTGACACATGATTTGCTAAGAATGGATCGAATTGTGCTAACAGTTCTATGATCCCTAGGAAATTGCCATTGTTTTCTGAACCAAAAACCTCATTTTCTCCACGGAAAGCAAGTCCTCTTAGAGCTAAGAATTTTACAACAGCAACAACTCTTTCTAGAACTTTTCTCCAATAAGTGCGCTCTTTTTCAGTTTGATTTTCCAAATGAGAATCCAATAAGCCTTTTTTCTGTGCACGAAATACACTGGCTAAAATGCAGCTCTTGTGAGTGGTGCTGTTTTCATGTTCCTCGAAACGCTTGGAATTTTTCCAGTCATTGAACCCCTGTGTGAAGGTATTTTCTTTGGTAGAAAATAGCTTGCATGCTGAACAGTACACTTTTCCTGAGCTTTCAGAGTATACCATCCATGATCTTTTCACAGTTTCTGAATTTGCAAGCTTCCTATAAAACATAGATGACTTTAAACAACGACAACTTCCATCATCATAAATCCTTGCTGATTTCCTAAAGTCAATGTTCAGAGTTTGACTGAAGTTTTCTGCAATGAAAGCATTACGTAGAGAATCTGGGATTACATTTGGCCATGAGGCAGGATCTCTTAAGACAAATCCTGTGGATGAAATGTCCATTGAGACATTGAGAGGAGACACAAAAGAAGTAGATGCTGGCTGAGAAATAATGGAGGGAGGGCTTCCTGTATGATCTGACGTATCTGCAGATTCAACTGTACTGGTAACATCAGAAACTGTTTTCGTGAGCATGTCTGTGATCTTTCTGCAGCTTCCTTCATCATTCTTTTTCTGTTCTTCTTCTTGAATTTTCTTCTTTCTTTTCTTTGACCCACTCACATAAGAACGTCCAACATCACGTTCACGAGATGCCATAATGAAGATGTATCACTGTCTGTAATCATGCAAATACAAATTTTTCATTATCAATTATTATTAATTTTTTAATTATTATTAATTTTTTTTTTTTGTCAATTGGGGGGATATGGCCCTTGTAGCCCCCTTTCCTCTGACTGCGCAACTAAAAATTCAAAATGTTACCAGAAAGGAGTCATATACAGAACTTTTACCATAGATTAGGTTAGTGATTTGGGCTACGAATATTTTACTAATTCATCCTCCTTGATCTCCAATTTACTTAAACAGAAATCATACCGAGTCCAAGAACAATGCACAATGGTATTTATATTACCATTTTCATAACTAAACTAATCATTATGTTTTGCATGATATATGGCCTACCACCATAGATAAGGACATGAGAATTGAAGAATGCAGGGACAATTTTCAGTTTCACCCAACCAACAATTTTCTGATGTGGCTTATGTGTTTCTGGGGAAATATGTAGTAAATTAATTGATGTTCTACATCACTTCCATCGCAACTTGAAAACTAAGCATTTGTGACGGAAGTGATGTAGAACATCAATCAATTGAGATCTGTTATTGAAATGATAAAGACTTAAAGACAGGACAAAGTGCTTTTAAAACCTACAAACGGAAGTCAGTTTGCGTTTTTAGGTTTTTCTTTATAGTATTTTTACCAAAAATGCGTCTTTACTGGTCAATGCATCTTTACTGGTCAAGTAACCCTATCAGGTACCTCCCTTAACATTTAGAGGTGAAAACAAACATTTATCCATACACATCAATGTCTATCAACAACACTTCAGTTAATTTGTCACAGTACAAGTCTAGATAACGTGTAATTAGCGGGAAAACACAGCTGTTCTGATGTAAACAAAGGCGTGTTGAGTGTTGCCATCTATGGTTAGGTTTATTTATTTTTATTTTATTTTATTTCCTTATTTATTTTTGTTTTGATTAATTTTTAAAAATCAATTTTACTCTCCAAACACTTGAACTTTTCAGGTAGGGACCCCTTTGCACTTGCACCATGTGCACAGTCTTGGATGACCCCCTGAACCCCTTGGACCGCGGGGCCCCCAAATGCGCGGGGCCCTAGGCAAATGCCTCGTTTGCCTATGCGGTAATCCGGCCCTGACTATATCCCCCCCTCCTTTTAACATTTCTGTCATGATCCCGTCAGTTCCAGCTGCTTTACCCCCTTTCATTCTACGCAATGCCTCATGCACCTCCCCCACATTCACATCCTGTTCTTCTTCACTTCTAAAAGATGGTATACCTCCCTGGCCAGTACATGAAATTACCGCTTCCCTTTCTTCGTCAACAGTTAAAAGTTCCTCAAAATATTCTCGCCATCTACCCAAAACCTCCATCTCCCCATCTACTAACTCCCCTACTCTGCTTTTAATTGACAAATCCATTCGTTATCTAGGCTTTCTTAACTTAACTCACTCCAAATTTTTTTCTTTTCATTAAAATTTCTTGACAGTGCCTCTCCCACTCTATCATCTGCTCTCCTTTTGCACTCTCTCACCGCTCTCTTCACCTTTCTTTTACTCTCCATATACTCTACTCTTCTTATGACACTTTTGCTTTGTAAAAACCTCTCATAAGCTAACTTTTTCTCTTTTATCACACCCTTTACTTCATCATTCCACCAATTACTCCTCTTTCCTCCTGCACCCACCCTCCTATAACCACAAACTTCTACCCCACATTCTAATACTGCATTTTTAAAACTATTCCAACCCTCTTCAACTACTAATACTTGCACCGGCCCACCTTTCTGCCATTAGTTGCTTATATCTCAACCGAACTTCCTCCTCCCTTAGTTTATACACTTTCACCTCCCTCTTGCTTGTTGTTGTCATTTTCCTCTTTTTTCCATCTACCTCTCATTCTAACTGTAACTACAACTAAATAATGATCCAACATATCAGTTGCCCCTCTATAAACGTGTACATCCTGGAGCCTACCCATCAACCTTTTATCCACCAATACATACTCTAACAAACTACTTTCATTACATGCTATTTCATACCTTGTATATTTATTTATCCTCTTCTTCATAAAATATGTATTACCTATTATCAAACCTCTTTCTACATATAGCTCAATTAAAGGCTTCCCATTTTCATTTACCCCTGGCATCCCAAATTTACCTACTACTCCCTCCACAACATTTTTGCCTACTTTAGCATTGAAATCCCCAACCACCATTACTCTCACACTTGGTTCAAAACTCCCCACACATTCACTCAACATTTCCCAAAATCTCTCTCTCTCCTCTACACTTCTCTCTTCTCCAGGTGCATATACACTTACTATAACCCACTTTTCACATCCAACCTTTATTTTACTCCACATAATCCTTGAATACATTTATAGTCCCTCTTTTCCTGCCATAACTTATCCTTCAACATTATTGCTACTCCTTATTTAGCTCTAACTCTATTTGAAAACCCTGACCTAATCACATTTATTTCTCTCCACTGAAACTCTCCCACCCCCTTCAGCTTTGTTTCACTTAAAGCCAGGACATCCAGCTTCTTCTCATTCATAACATCCACAATCATCTCTTTGTTATCATTTGCACAACATCCATGCACATTCAGACTTCCCACTTTGACAATTTTCTTCATATTCTTTTTAGTTGACTTTTACAACACGCATCGCTTACGGAGGAAAGATTCTTATTCCACTTCCCCATGGATATAAAAGGAAAAGTAATAAGAATAAGAACTAAGATAAAATCAAAGAAAACTCAGATGAGTGTGTATAAATAAACGTGTACATGTATGTTTAGTGTGATCTAAGTGTAAGTAGAAGTAGCAAGACGTACCTGTAATCTTGCATATTTATGAGACAGACAAAAGACACCAGCAATCCTACCATCATGTAAAACAATAACAGGCTTTGGTTTCACACTCACTTGGCAGGACAGTGTCTCTACATTCACAGCAGGAGTCGAACCTTATATGCGTGTGTGTGAGTGTGTGAGTGTGAGTGTGAGTGTGTGTGTGTGTGTGTGTGTGTGTGTGTGTGTGTGTGTGTGTGTGTGTGTGTGTGTGTGTGTGTGTGTGTGTGTGTGTGTACTCACCTATTTGTACTCACCTATTTGTGGTTGCAGGGGTCGATTCATAGCTCCTGGCCCCGCCTCTTCACTGATTGCTACTAGGTCCTCTCTCTCCCTGCTCCATGAGCTTTATCATACCTCGCCTTAAAACTATGTATGGTTCCCGCCTCCACTACTTCACTTTCTAGGCTATTCCACGGCTTGACTACTCTATGACTGAAGAAATACTTCCTAACATCCCTTTGATTCATCTGAGTCTTCAATTTCCAATTGTGACCTCTTGTGTCTGTGTCCCATCTCTGGAACATCCTTTGTCCACCTTGTCTATTCTGAACAGTATTTTGTATGTCGTTATCATGTCTCCCCTGACCCTCCTGGCCTCCAGTGTCGTCAGGCCAATTTCCCTCAACCTTACTTCATAGGACAATCCCTGTAGCTCTGGGATTAGTCTTGTTGCAAACCTTTGCACTTTCTCTAATTTCTTGATGTGCTTGACTAGGTATGGATTCCAAACTGGTGCTGCGTACTCCAGTATGGGCCTGACGTAAATGGTATAAAGAGTCTTGAACGACTCCTTACTGAGGTATCGGAACGCTATCCGTAGGTTTGCCAGGCGCCCGTATGCTGCAGCAGTTATCTGATTGATGTGCGCCTCAGGAGATATGCTCGGTGTTATACTCACCCCCAGATCTTTTTCCTTGAGTGAGGTTTGCAGACTTTGGCCATCTAAACTATATTGTGTCTGCGGTCTTCTTTGTCCTTCCCCAATCTTCATGACTTTGCATTTGGCAGGGTTAACCTCAAGGAGCCAGTTGCTGGACCAGGCTTGTAGCCTGTCCAGGTCTCTTTGTAGTCCTGCCTGATCCTCATCCAATTTGATTCTTCTCATTAACTTCACATCGTCCGCAAACAAGGACACTTCTGAGTCTATCCCTTCCGTTATGTCATTCACATATACCAAGAACAGCACAGGTCCTAGGACTGACCCCTGTGGAACCCCGCTTGTCACAGACGCCCACTTTGACACCTCGTCACGTACCATGACTCGTTGTTGCCTCCCAGTAAGGTATTTTCTTATCCATTGCAGTGCCTTTCCTGTTGTGTGTGCCTGATCCTCTAGCTTTTGCAGTAACCTCTTGTGAGGAACTGTGTCAAAGGCCTTCTTGCAGTCCAAAAAAATGCAGTTGATCCACTCATCTCTCTCTTGTCTTACTTCTGACACCTTGTCATAAAACTCTAATAGGTTTGTGACACAGGATTTTCCTCCCTGAAACCATGCTGGTTGTCAATTATACACTTGTTTCTTTCCAGGTGCTCCACCACTCTCCTCCTGATGATCTTCTCCATGACCTTGCATACTATACACGTTAGTGATACAGGTCTGTAGTTTAGTGCGTCATGTCTGTCTCCCTTTTTAAAAATTGGGACTACATTTGCCATCTTCCATACCTCAGGGAGTTGCCCAGTTTCAAATGATGTGTTGAAGATCTTTGTCAATGGTATACACAATGTCTCTGCTCCCTCTTTAAGGACCCACGGAGAGATGTTGTCTGGTCCCACCGCCTTTGAGGTGTCAAGTTCACATAGCAGCTTCTTCACCTCCTCCTTGGTTATATGTACTTCATCCAGCACTTGCTGGTGCACCCCCCTGCTCTGATTTCCTGGAGTCCTACTGGTTTCCACTGTAAATACTTCTTTAAATCTTGTGTTGAGCTCCTGACATACCTCCCGGTCGTTTCTTGTGAATTCCCCATCACCCTTCCTCAGTCTGATTACCTGGTCCTTGACTGTTGTTTTCCTCCTGATGTGGCTGTACAACAGCTTCGGGTCAGTCTTGACTTTCGTTGCTATGTCATTTTCGTATTGCCGCTGAGCCTCCCTTCTTATCTGTGCATATTCGTTTCTGGCTCTTCGGCTAATCTCTTTATTTTCCTGAGTTCTCTGTCTTCTGTACCTTTTCCATTCTCTAGTACACCTAGTTTTTGCCTCCCTACACCTTTGGGTGAACCAAGGACTCGTTCTGTTCTTCCCATTATTTCTGTTTCCCTTGGGAACAAACCTCTCCTCTGCCTCCTTGCATTTTGTTGCCACATAGTCCATCATTTCTTGTACTGGTTTTCCTGTCAGTTCCCTCTCCCACTGAATGTCTTGAAGGAAGTTCCTCAAGCCTGAGTAGTTCCCCCTTTTGTAGTTGGGTTTTTCCCACCCTATTCCTGCTGCTCTCTCCACTTGGAGCTCAACTATGTAGTCGAAGCACAGAACCACATGATCACTAGCTCCCAGGGGCCTTTCATACATGATATCCTTGATGTCAGAACTACTCAAGGTGAATACAAGGTCCAGTCTTGCTGGTTCATCCTCTTCTCTCTCTCTGGTAGTGTCTCTAACATGTTGATGCATGAGGTTTTCCAGTACCACATCCATCATCTTGGCTCTCCATGTTTCGGGACCCCATGGGGCTCCAGGTTTTCCCAGTCAATCTCCTTGTGATTGAAATCACCCATAACTAGTAACTTTGCTCCCCCCATGTGTGCTCTCCTGGCCACCTCGGCTAGTGTGTCAACCATTGCTCTGTTGCTCTCATCGTATTCTTCTCTTGGCCTCCTGCAGTTCTGTGGTGGGTTGTACATTACTGCAATTATCACCTTATGTCCCTCAGACTGGATTGTTCCTACTAAGTAGTCCCTTTTGCCCATGCCATCCATTCCTTCCATTTTCTCAAACCCGCACTGGTTTTTAATGAGCAGTGCAACTCCTCCTCCCCCTCTCCTCCCTCTGTCTTTCCTGAGGATTTGATATCCGGTTGGAAAGATTGAATCTGTTATTATTCTGGTGAGTTTTGTTTCTGTGAGTGCTATTATGTCTGGGGATGTCTCCTTGATTCTTTCGTGCCACTCCTCATACTTATTTGTTATTCCATCTGCATTTGTATACCACACCTTCAACTTCTTTTCTAAGATTGTGGTCTGGGAGGTGTATTGGGGTTGGGGAAGTGGGAGACCTGATAAGGAACTATGGGTGGTTGCTGTGGGGGTGGAGTTTGTAATGCAGTGGGTGGGGGCATTGGATGTGGCATGGGTGTTTTGGTTTAGAGTGTTTGGTTGCACTGGGGTTGACCTGGTTGGGAGGCTTCTATAGGAAGTTGTGAGGGAGGCTGCATTTGATCTTCCTGTGTCTGGGATCTCCTGTCTGTCTTCTCCATCCCCTCTCTTTCCTCCTTTCGCCTTTGTACCATCTCTCTCTGTTTCTGCCTTTCTGCTTGTGTTCTGTCGCGGTCGAGATACACCTTCCTGTATGCCGGCATGTCCCTTAATCGTGCTTTCTCCTGCAGGATCCTGTTCCGAATCGATTCTGCCTTGAAGGTCACTTTCATTGGCTGGGTTCTTTTTTTTACATACCCCCCTATGCTCCGAAAATTTTCCAGCTGGGTCATGTCGTCTTCTCCTATTGCTTTCATGATTCTTTCAATTGCTTTTTCCCCTTGTTTTCTGGCTTCATATGTTTCCCCTTCAACTTCCTGGAGCCCATACACAAAGACTGACCTCACCCTTTCATTCTCCCACTGCATATCCCTGTGTATCCTCTCATTCAATTTGATTTCCTCCATTGCAGCTTTCCTTTCTTCAGTTTCACTAGCTAATGTACTTGGGCTCAGTGGCCTATCATTTTCCCTTCTCGGCTTTCCCTGGGCTCTGCTGTGGTCTGTTAGGGCCTCCACATATAGCTTAGGTCTTTCATTTACTACATTCTCCACTGATTGAGCTTCTACATGCTGTTTTGCTCCTTTCCCTACAGTCCCCTTATTTGTGACTGAGGTAGCAGTCTCTGTTGTCAATCCCAAAATGTTCTTTAGTTCTTTTGGCTGTTTCAGATTTTTCAGTTCCTCTTCTAAACTCTGTATCCTGGCCTCTGCTGCATTGACTTGCACCTCCCACTTCCTGCTTTCCATGTCTATCCTCTCTTCCATTCTCATGCTAAGTTCTTCTAGTTTCTTTTCCCATTCATGTTCCCTTTTTGTGAGCTCTGCTGCCCAATCTTCCTTTGCAGTTTCCTCCTCCTGTCCCTTGGTTTTTCTTGTCGCTCTCTGGCAACCCATTTTTGTTTTATCCTGATTGCCTCAGAGTGGGAAACCTATGTAATTCTGTATGTTAGGTTAGTATTGTGTATGTCAGA
The DNA here is from genome assembly GCF_038502225.1 of Cherax quadricarinatus. Lineage (NCBI taxonomy): Eukaryota > Metazoa > Arthropoda > Malacostraca > Decapoda > Parastacidae > Cherax > Cherax quadricarinatus. The sequence continues at coordinate 757,187 of NC_091343.1, forward strand.
GTGTGGGGGGGGAGGTAGAGGAGGAACTGTGGCTATGTGGGAGATTAGTGGGAAGGGGGAGTGGGAAGGAGAGTGAAGCAAGTGGGTGAGTGGGAGAGGGAGAGGGGGAAGGAGGGAGAGGTGGGAAGGGGGAGGGTGAAAGAGGGAGGGGAGGGATCAGGTGAAGGAGTTAGATGTTGGTGGGGGAGGGGGGGAGTGTATGTGTGTGTGGAGGGGGTTTGGGGGTGTGTGGGGGTGTGTGTGGACGTGTGTGGGTGTGTGTGGGTGTGTGTGGATGTGTGTGGGTGTGTGTGGGTGTGTGTGGGTGTGTGTGGGTGTGTGTGGATGTGTGTGGGTGTGTGGATGTGTGTGGATGTGTGTGGGGGTGTGTGGGGGTGTGTGGGGGTGTGTGGGTGTGTGTGGGGGTGTGTGGGTGTGTGTGGGGGTGTGTGGGTGTGTGTGGGGGTGTGTGGGTGTGTATGGGTGTTCGTGCACACACTAGGCTATGCTACTCTTTTGAAGATCATAAAAATTTTTTCACAATCAATTCCTTATTAATATACACTAATATATGCTATATAATATTAATTGTGTACACTTGTGTTTGTGTGTACACTTGTGTTTGTGTGTGTGTGTGTGTCTTTACTAGCTTGTCGTTCTTTGAAAAAGAGGGGGGGGTCACGTTAACACTATTTGTTATTGTTCTTGGTTCACCGGTACTCTCCCGGCCCAGATCTTTATTGTTCTTGGTTCACCGGTACTCTCCCGGCCCAGATCTTTATTGTTCTTGGTTCACCGGTACTCTCCCAGCCCAGATCTTCGCACACTAGGCTACTTTACTTTTTGAAGATTATAGGATTATTTTTTCTCACTCAATTCCTTATTAATATATACTAATGTTTATTATAATAATAATTACGGGTGCACACGTGTGTTTGTATGTGCGTACTTGTTTACTAGCTTGTCCCTCAGAAAAACGGGGGGGGGGGGGGTTCACTAGGCTACACAACTCTTCTGGAGTTTACCTGGCGATATTTAGATAATTTACTAACCACTATCTATCTCCTGGTACTGAAATAGGGAGAGAGTGATGGTATAGCATACAACCAGCAGGGCGAGACACTGAGACTTTAGACACTAACCAAAATTAACCACAAATAGGCAAGTGATGTCGTCTGCACAACAATGGAGGTTCCTGCTGGTCGGCTGCTATCAACTCCTTCAATTTTGTAACTCCTTCAGGAACTTTATCATGCATTCAAGTTTTTATTTTATTTTTCTTTTAAGACTTGGTATTCCCTCTTTTTTCTTTAGTACAGTATTATGGTCATAACAAGTCTGATGATGTTAGCTACATTCACAACACCAACAGCTGGGGATTGACTAATTTTTTCTTACTTTCAGTATTTACTTAATCACTCTTTCATGACCTTATCACTACACTGCTGTTATAATCAACTAACATATGTATTTGTTAATATTTCAGATCACACCATTAACCCAATTAACTGTTTGGATATTTTGTGTCAACACTGTGGCCAGTAGCCTGATCAGCTGACTGCTACCCTCCCTCACTCAAATTTCATTCAAATCTAAATTGTAAAAATTCTTGATCTTATCACATTATTCGCACTCTTGAAAGCTATTGCACTCTTGTAGGTATGTTCACTGATTCACTCACGTACGATGACCGCTAATAATATCTTAGGACAGCCAATAGAACGCTAAATCCTGGGAGCACTATTCAGCGATACTGCTTCACGTGTGTGTGTGTGTGTATGTGTGTGTGTACTCACCTAGTACTCACCTAGTTGAGGTTGCGGGGGTCGAGTCCGAGCTCCTGTGTGTGTGTGTTTGTGTGTGTGTGTGTGTGTGTGTGTGTGTGTGTGTGTGTGTGTGTGTGTGTGTGTGTGTGTGTGTGTGTGTGTGTGTGTGTGTGTCGTGCCATATAGGTAAAACTTGAGAGTCTGGCTTAAATAGCAACACTCTTCTTGCCATATAAGGCAAACAAAAATTTGTGTATGCAATAATTTTGCAAAAGTCATTCTGAACCTAATGAAAAAAATATATTTCTTTGTGTTTGTTTATCATTAAATTATTGTAAACTTATCTAAAATATATTTAGTTGGATTAGGCTAAATTAAATTGCACTTGTTATAATAAGGTTAAGTAAGTTTTGTAAGGTTAGTACAAAATAATTAATTTTAACATTAACATAAATGAAAAAATACATCTCTAAACCTATACAAGAAAATTTTAGAAAGGACTTAACCTTTCAGGGTCCGTCCCGTAGATCTACGGCTTTACATTCAGGGTCCAAACCGTAGATCTATGCCAAAATTCTAGCGGCATCAAATTTAGCGTGAGAAGGCTGGTAGGCCTACGTGTGAGAGAATGGGTCTGGGTGGTCAGTGTGCACACTATAGAAAATATCTGGACGCCCGCATGCCATTTTGGGAACGCTGGCAAAGTAGCTTTGTTCATGGTGTCTGGCGGCAAGGAATCTCTCACTCCCCACTCACTCTCTGGGTGAATTCTGACTCTCTTCTTCACAACTTACAGTTCTAAGACTGATGGAAGTGGAGCTGATGGCAAATTCTATGGTTTTGAACCATATGATACCATTGTGCCATATGGTACAATGGTACCATATGGTACAATGGTGCCATGTCATACAATGGTATCATATGGTACAATGGTACCATATGATACAATATACCATATAGTACATTGTACCATATAGCACATTATGCCATATGGTACAGGGCACAGGGACCCTAATGGAAATAAGTCTGTCTGACTTTTTTGGGTTATCCTAGGTTCTCCAAACATATGCTGCTAAGTATGATATTCTATGTAACTTTATTTGTGTATACCTAAATAAACTTACTTATGATGCCACCTGCACCTGAGTAAGTTTATTCAGGTGTACAGAAATACAATTACATACATAGATTATCATACATAGCAGCATACATATAAAGTCCTAGGATAACACAAAAAAGTCAGGGTGACTTATTTCCATAGTTATCCCTGTATCTGTACCATATGTTGTCCTGTACTGTATGGTACCCTGTACCATATGGTACCCTGTGTCATATGGTACCCTGTACCATATGGTACCCTGCACCATTTATCCTGTACTGCATGGTACCCTATACAATACAGTACAATGTACCATATGGTGTCCTGTACTGTATGGTACCCTGTACCATATGGTACCCTGCACAATATGTTGTCCTGTACTGCATGGTACCCTATACAATATAGTACAATGTACCATATGGTACCTGTAACATATGATACCACGTACCAAAAGGTCAATAGGTGTTGGTGGCATGAGACACCAGCCAAGACTGAGTGAGTGGTGACACAAGCTTGCTACTGACTCCACAGTTTCCCCGGAGACAAAGAGCTTTGTCATCCACCTCAAGGAACATGTGGAGTTCCTGTACATTTGTAAATATATAATAGAACATTACTAATATACAACATTTTTGCATATTTTTGTTGTAAACAATTATTGTAAACAAAATAATGATGAAAATATTAGTGTGTGTATTGTGTTGAATACAACAGTACCATATAGTACCATATGGTACAATGAACCATATGGTATCATTGTACTGTATGGTACAATGTACCATATGGTACCATTGCACCATATGGTACCATTGTACCAAATGGTGCCATTGTACCATATTCTACCATATGGTACCATTGTATCATGTGCCATTGTACCATATTGTACCATATGGGACCATTGCACCCTATGGCACCATTGTTCCATATAGTACTACATGGTACCATTGTATTCAACACAATAACAGCACTAATATTTTCATCATTTTGTTTACAATAAACTTGTAAACAAGTTTTGAAAGCAATATAACGATAAACAAATTAGTGCAGTTATTGTGTTGAATACAATGAGTGTACACTTATACAATATACATTATATTGGTCTCACAGGCCACAAATGTTATTAGAAAAAGAAAAAATTAGAAAAGAAAAGAAATAAGTATAAAAAACGTAAAATAAAAAAATGGGATTTTGCGGAAGTCACTGATGTTGCCGCCACCCGGTCATTTTGGGTCAACTTCCCGCCGCTGTATCTCGGTAAGTACTGATCAGAATTTTTTTTCTTTGTTTTATTACCTTCACAAAAATATTATATTTAATACTGTAAGAAAATTTTTTTTTTTTTTTTCAAAATTTCTTGGACACTGGGGCACCCCTTCTGATTTTGGCCTTGGACCCTGAAAGGGTTAATTTTAAATGAGCTCTTGCTTGCTAATTGTCTAAGAAGGCCTTAGATAGGGATCTCTAAGGGAATTGGCATTATTATTATTATTATAATAATCACGGGGGGCTAAACCCGTAGGATTAAACAGCAGGGAATTGGCAAAAGGTGTGGGATTAAAAGATAAAGAATCTAACACAAAGTGGGAGTTGTCACAGTTGCTTTTTTGCTGATGACACTGTGCTTTTGGGAGATTCTGAAGAGAAGCTGCAGAATAAGTAAGTTTATTCAGGTATACACAAATATAGTTACATAGATTATCATACAGAGCAGCATATGTGTAGAGAACCTAGGATAACCCAAAAAAGTCAGAGTGACTTATTTCCATTGGGGTCCAGAAGTTGGTGGACAAGTTTGGTATGGGATGTAAAAGAAGGAAATCAGAAGTGAACATTGGAAAGAGTAAGGTGATGAGGATAACAAAAAATTTATGTAATGAAAGATTGGTAAATGTTGACAGATATTTGGGAGTCGACTTGTCGGCAGATGGGTCTAGGAAAGATGACTTCAATCACAGAAGTGATGAGGAAAAAAATGGTGAGGGTTGCACTGAGGAGTCTGTGCAGACAAAGAACATTAGCCATGGAAGCAAAGAGGGAAATGTATGACAGTATAGTTATACCAATGCTCTTATATGGGTATGAAGCATGGGTGGTTAATTTTGCAACAAGGAGAAGGTTAGAGGCAGTGGATATATCATATCTATGGGCAATGTGTGGTGTGAATGTAATGCAGAAAATCCGTAGTTTGGAAATTAGGAGGAGGTGCAAGGTTACTAAAAGTATTATGCAGAGGGTTGAGGGGTTGTTCAGGTGGTCTGAACATTTAGAGACAATGGAAAGAAAAATAATGATGAAGAGAGCTTATAAATCTGTAGTGGAAGGAAGGCAGGGTAGGGGGTCTTCCTAGGAAAGGTTGGAGGTAGGGGGTAAAGGAGGTTTTGCATGCGAGGAGCTTGGAGTTCCAGCAAGCATGCGTGAAAGTGCTAGATAGGAGCGAGTGGAGACAAGTGGTTTTTATGACTTGACATGTTGTTGGAGTGTGAGCAAGTAACATTTATAAAGGGATTAAGGGAAACTGGCAAGCCATACTTGAGTCCTGGAGGTGGAAAGTACAGTGCCTGTACTCTGAAGGAGGGGTGTTGATGTATTTCTTTAACTATAGTCTAGGTGAGCCTCTGGCAAGACAGTGATGGAGTGAATAATAATGATGATGAAAGCGTGTCTTCTTTTTCGGGTCACCCTGCCATGGTGGAAATTGGCCAATGTGTTAATAAAAAAAATATATATTTGTCACTACTTAGTGATACAGTACACTACTCCCTACAGTAAAGTATTTAAATACCATGTTAACAATTGTAGTAAATAATACTGAAGAGTAGGGTAGCTTAGAAGTAACAGACTTTTAGTTAATATCACAAACATTCACTTGACCTTGGGCCTGTAGCAACTATTAGATTGGCCCTTAGCTTGGCCTTGGGCCCATAACAACTATTAGGTTGGCCCTGGAGCCATCGCAACCATTCAGTTGGCCCAAGGGCCATCACATCCTTTGTTTTTTTTTGTTTTTGTTTTTTAATATACAAAATTTGGTAAAAAAAAAAAAAGATTTTATGGCTCTCCATTGTTTTATTTAATTGTTAATGTCTAAGGAATAAAGATTAGGATTTTGTTCTCTGTGAATTGTGCTAACACAACAATCGTGAAATGACTTTTCAACATAAAAGGTTTTGGCTCTGTTTTCATAGCATATTTTTAGAACATGTTTTAAAATAATACATTGAACATGTATTATATCTTGCAACAGTTATGGAAATATTAATGTGTCACATATTCTTTCCTTTATGAGTTCTCATGTGTATCATTAAGTGAATTTTTTGTGAAAAGTCTTTTAGACATTCTGAACACTGAAACAGCTTTTCTCTAGTATGAAGTCTAGTATGTTTAACTAAATTAGACTTTTCTGAAAAGTTCTTTAGGCACACTAAACATTGATAGGGTTTTTCTCCTGTATGAATTCTCTGATGTTTTACTAGAGAACTTTTTTCAGAAAAATTTTTTTGGCACACTAAACAATGATATGGTTTCTCTTTCGTATGTACTCGTGAATGTCGTATTAAACTTCCTTTGACAGAAAACTTTCTTACGCACAGTGAACATTTATATGGTCTTTCTCCTGTGTGAATTTTCTCGTGTTTTATTAGGGTACCTTTTTGTGAAAAATCTTTTAGACACTCTGAGCACTGATATGGTTTCTCCCCCGTATGAATCCTTGTATGCGTTATTAATTTTGCTTTGTCTAAAAATTTTCTTTGACACACTGAACACTCATAAGATTTTTCACCTGTATGAATTCTTTCATGCTTTACTAGAGCTTTTTTTTGAGAAAAGTCTTTTACACACACTGAACACTGATATGGTTTCTCTCCTGTATGAATTTTTTCATGTCCCACTAGCTTTGCCTTTTCTGAAAAACTTTTGAGACACACTGAGCACTGATATGGTTTCTCTCCTGTGTGAATTCTCATATGTGTTATTAGATTGCGATTTTGAGAAAAGTTCTTCAGACACACTGTACACTGATATGGTTTCTCTCCTGTATGAATTCTCATGTGTGTAATTAGTGTAGATTTTTGTGTAAAGTCTTTTAGACACTCTGAACACTCATACAGTTTTTCTTTTGTGTGGATTCTAGAATGTGTTACAAGATTTGATTTTTCTAAAAAACTTTTCAGACATACTAAACACTGATATGGTTTCTCTCCTGTATGTATTTTTTCATGTCGTATTAGAACATATTTTTGTGAAAATCTTTTTCGACATACCAAACACTGATATGGTTTCTGTTCTCTATGGGCACTCATTTGTATTGCTATATTAGTTTGTTTTAGAAGTGAAGACTAATGTGATTCTTTGACAGAGCCTAGGTACATATGTAGGTAGATGGGAGGGCAGTATTTTGGTAAGTAGATGGGAGGGCAGTATTTTGATAAGTAGATGGGAGGGGAAAAGAGGTAGATAGGAAGGGAGGTAGATGAAAGGGCGCCTGGTTTGGTTTGGTTCGGTTTATTTGTTGGTTTGATTAATAAGTTGGTTGGTTGGTTGGTTGGTTAGTTGGTCAGTTGGCTGTTTGACTAGTTAGTTGGTAGATACATTAGAAACTGCATATGAGGGTAGGTAAATTAGAATTTTTTCTGAATCCTAATATATTTCTACATACATTTAATTATTTGCTCTTGATGCTTACAACTCTTACAAATGTTCTAAGACATTAGTGACAGAAACAATTTGATCTTATATGAAAATTCTCCTGCATTTTGAATTTAATATAAACTTTAATTTTCATAAGAGTTATAGTAAGAAACCCATCATAAAAAAACAATTGTACCGCTTATACTAACACTATGTATGAACTTTCATAAAAGGTCTTATTTAAAAGAAAATAGTTTTATAAAGTGTTTGATACACTAATGACTGACAAAAACTTTTAGTATGTGCTCTTATTTGTAGGTTTCCGAGATAACTTAATGTGAGAAATGTTCAAAACACTGAAATGGGCATACCCCACTGCAACAGGCCTAAAATCTGGCACATGTTCATATTAATTACAACTGAATAATAAAGTGGTCTCATTTTTTTTGGCTGAATATTCTTCTGCTAAACTTGAAATATTTTGATAAATATTAAATCACCAAGGGAAATACTGTTATAACTATATTATGTACTGTATATATATACATATATACATATATATATATATATTAGAGACAATGAACACAGGCATTGTATGTAATGACTGCATGCACACACACACACACACACACACATACACATGCACAGCATGTAAATTCAAATTTTATCTAGAAATAAATAATGAGGTGGAGCAAATTCATGACTTATTTCTTGATGCAAATATGATTCCTTCATTACAGTTGAATGTCCAATTTCCTTTCCAAAAAATACCACCGTAAAAAAAGAAGTTTAATGCTTTGAATACATGTACACACAGTCTATAGCCAATACTGAAGCGTTCATATAAAAGAAACATCACTTACATGCACAGTTCCTTAGATAACAGTGAACTGAATGCTCATCAGATAAAATAATTTAGAAAAATAGTGAATAGAACTATCTGAATGAGGTTACATTCACAGGTTAATGCATGTAGTAGTCAGGATGGCATTATATCAGTGCTGACACTGTTCATACATATGTAATATTTTTGCTATTAATGTGTCCTTTAATTGAAGGCATTGGTAGTGAGTGTGTAATTCTTCCTCAAACACATGAGCTGCAGAAGAAAAGAATGAACAGTTAGGATAGTTAAAAAAACTTACACTAATGTGAAATACAAGCATTGTTAGAACTATAAACTTTTCCTTCAAGAAGAGCTACATCTTATGGTATATTAAGAATTTATTCAGGAATACATTTGAGATATTATGTAAGTTGACTGAAATACTTTCAAACAATTTTGATGATGAGGAAGGGAGGAGAGGGAGATGAGGGAGTCCCACCTGTGTCTGACTCAAAGGTGGACCTTTCAGGAAGGTCAGTTAAAGTGTGTTGAAGCGGAAGAGATGTCAAAAGTACATTCTGTGTGCCTGCTGATAGACATGACAGTCTATCAAGATATGTGAAATGGCAATGCAACTTTTCAATCGTCACAAAGTAATTTGGGGCAGTGGAGATATTGGAAGTGAATTCTCCATTCCCACTTACAGACAGGACAATCAATTAAAATATGGTGATCTGACAATGCTACCTGGCAATCCTCACAGAGCAGTGCTAGAAATTTGTCCATGAGATATCCGTGAAGTGCATGTGGCTGAGAATAGATTTTGCCACCACAGTGGCTAGTTTATTGTGCACCCCATATCCAGCCTGTGGACAGTAGCATGAATGCATATGGATACACAAATGGCCTAGGAACTAGGCCATTTGTGTATCCATATGCATTCACGCAAAGGTTAAAATGTGTGTTTACATTTTATACATGTTGTTAGGTAAAAAGAATGCCACTAACATGCTAGGGCATTTTGGGCAGACTAATTTTAATGCTTACAGATTAGCCCCAAAAGGGTTAACAGGAGTCCATTTTGATTTATATCTACAGTTCACATATCTAAATCTAAATCTGTTACAAGCAAATTTAGGAAAATTGCTTAATTTATCTGGTATCTTATTTTCATTAATAAGATATCTTGACATGTTACATAAATTATCATACTATCTCTATATTCCTCAGTATTTTGAAATTGGAATATTTTGAAATTTTGTTTGAAATTGGCCAAATTACCAAATTCTGATCACTCCATTGGATAGTTGAAATGGTTGACTGGGCAGTTTTTTGTTCTTAATCAATAAACTGAAAGACATACTAGCAAAACAGTTAAGTATTTGGTCAACTGGAACAATGTAATTGACCCAAAATATAACTCAAAGTGGGGAAAATCGCCAATGCATAAATATTGCTGATGCAGCAAAATTCATGAAAGCATAATTTCAGCACTTTTCCATCAAATTTCATACTTTTTGTTATATTATCTTCAGAAAAAAATTCTCTACCATTTCATAAAAAATTGACAAAAAATTGTTTTTTTTTTTTAAAATCTTTGGGCTCTGGTGGCCTGGTGGTTAACGCTTTCGCTTCACACGGTGAGGGCCTGGGTTCGATTCCCAGCCAGAGTAGAAACATTGGACGTGTTTCTTTCAACCTGTTGTCTATGTTCCCCATCAGTAAAATGGGTACCTGGGTGTTAGTCGACTGGTGTGGGTCGCATCCTGGGACACTGACCTAAGGAGGCCTGGTCACAGACCGGGCCGCGGGGGCGTTGACCCCCGGAACTCTCTCCAGGTAAACTTTAGACAATTTTCAGATCAGCGATCTGGACAGTGAAAGGGTTAATGGTAAGTTTTTTTCTGCAAGGTACTGCTTCACACTTGGGTCAAACACTTCATGTATCCACTTCATGGATCCACTTCATGTATCCACTTCATGGATCCACTGCCGTGTTACCCAAGCTTTAATATTAGCCCTCCAAATTACACTGAGTTTACTTTTTATCACATTGTTTTTCATAAACACCCTTGCATTTTTCAGAGTGGTAGACGAGCAATGGTGTAATTCTGCATTCCTTACTAGCATTACCACACAATAAGTGTGTTAGCCTGTCTTTCATGGGCTTGTGTCCTGGCAATGATTTTTCTTCTTAGGCATTCTCTTTCTAAAAGAGCCCAACTTCATCACAATTAAAAACTCATTAAGGAATAAATCCCTCAATATCTAGACAGGTTTAAAATTCCTTAACAAACTTTTCAGCATCATCTCTGTTAGCACTGGCAGCCTTCCCATGCCTTATTACATTATGAATTCCACTGCTCTTTCTAAATCTATCAAACCAGCCCTTACTTGCCTTAACCCTTACAGGGTCCATCCCGTAGATCTACGGCTTCACGTTGAGTGTCCAAACCGTAGATCTACGCCAAAATTCTAGCGCTGTCAAATTTAGCGCGAAAGCGCTCATAGGCCTACATGTGAGAGAACGGGTCTGCGTGGTGGGTGTGCGCCATAAACAAAAAATCTAGGCGCCCGCATAGCATTGTGGGAACGCCGGCTCAGTTACCCTTGTTCACCATGCCTCGTCGCAAGTCAGCTCTCACTCCACGGAAAATTGGGACTCTCCTCTTCCTATCTGATAGTTCTGACACTGATGGAAGTGGAAATGAAGACGAATTCTTTGGCTTTGATCAGTTAGCGACCGAAAGGAATAACCAGGATATCGATAATACAGTGGACCCCCGCATAACGATGGCATCACATAGCGATTTTTCCGCATAACGATTACTTTTATCGCAAAATTTTTGCCGCGCATACCGATTAAAAACCCGCTTACCGATTTTCGTCCGAGACGCGTCCAATGTGCCCTCACATGTGCCGGCCGTCCCATTGTTTACCAGCCAGCCTCCGCGGTAACATCCAAGCATACACTCGGAATATTTCGTATTATTACAGTGTTTTCGGTGCTGTTTCTGGAAAATAAGTGACCATGGGCCCCAAGAAAGCTTCTAGTGCCAACCCTGTGGTAAAAAGGGTGAGAATTAGTATGGAAATTAAGAAAGATTTTGAAGGGTTTGGGGCTAACCCTGAGAAGCCTATGCCAGTTGTGGAATCCATTGTGCCTACTTCAAAGATTAAGGAAATGTGTGCAGAGTGGGTTGAACTGCAAACCTTTATAGATGAAAATCACCCTGACACAGCTGTTGCAAACCGTGCTTGTGACTATTTCAATGACAATGTTATGGCCCATTTTAGGAAAGTCTTGAAGGAACGGGAGGTACAGAGCTCTATGGACAGATTTGTTGTGCGACAGAGGTCCAGTGACTCTCAAGCTGGTCCTAGTGGCATTAAAAGAAGAAGGGAAGTAACCCCAGAAAAGGACTTGCTACCTCAAGTCCTAATGGAAGGGGATTCCCCTTCTAAACAGTAAGAAGATAATGCTCTCCCCTCCTCCCATCCCATCAATCATCACCAGATCTTCAATAAAAGTAAGTGTCATGTAATTGTGCATGCCTTTTTCAGTTTGTGTGTATTAAAATTAACATTTCATGTGGTAAAAAAAATTTTTTTTCATACTTTTGGGCGTCTTGCACGGATTAATTTTATTTCCATTATTTCTTATGGGGAAAATTCATTCGCATAACGATTATTTCGCATAACGATGAGCCCTCTTGCACGGATTAAAATCGTTAACCGGGGGTCCACTGTAGTGCAGAAAACCCTGACGATCCTCAACCTTCTACCTCTGGTGTGGGCACTCGTCAGTCATGGTCAGTTGTACCTCAACGCAAGAGAAAACTAATATTTTCGCGTAGCCAGGCCTCTGACTTCAGTAATGATGATGATAGTGACGTGGATTGTGATTTTATTGCGCTTGACGATCATTCGAGTAGTGATAGTGAGGAATCATATTCACCAGTGAAGCGCCGGTATGTACGCCGCTGAATGCGCTCAGGTAGTGTACCCTATGCTGTGCCCAGGGGATGGAGTACATCCTGGAGTACATCCTGGAGTACATTCTGTGGCCCTACACCAGGTTTAGATAGTGATAGTGAGGATGATGTGGCTACACTTGGCATGGATAGACCACAGGCATCAGCAGATGGTGGTAGTGGTGATGGTAGTGGCACCGCCATGCGTGACTCACCAGCCCAGGCTGGGACCTACGCTGCTGACTCCTCAGTTCAAGGACAAAGCGGAGCGTCAGCCACCAGCCCACCACAACCACCCGCACAACCAGCCTATGATGTCCAGTATCTACCAGCAAACCGTATCTGGGATTGGCAGCAAAATCCCAATTTTGTTCCCAAGCCCCACCACTTTGATGACTCAAAGTGGAATTCTACCTACTTGTCCCCTTGGAACCATGGCCAATGAACTGGAATTCTTTGAATTATTCTTTGAGCAGCCATTGATGGAAACTATTGTCAGGGAAAGTAATAAGTATTTTGAGTACACCATGGCAAATACGAGCATATCACCACAGTCAAGACTACACCGGTGGAAAGAGACGACTGTTGCAGAAATGTATTTGCTTTTTGCAACAATAATGCTTATGCCTCATGTCTATAAGCATAATATAAAAGCATACTGGTCCACAGATCGGCTAATTTCTACCCCGGTCTTCAGTGAAATCATCCCAGTGAACAGGTTTATCTTACTGTTACGTATGTTGCACTTCTCTGACAAAACCAGGCCTGACAGAAGTGACAGGTTAAACAAGATCAGAAATGTTTTTATGTATCTCAAACAAAAGTTCAGCATATACTTTTATCCATTCAAGAATCTTGTAATTGATGAGTCATTGATTTTGTTCAAAGGTAGACTGTCATTCAAGCAGTATATACCGAGCAAGAGGAAACGCTTTGGTATAAAACTGTTTGTACTCTGTGACTGTGACAGTGGCCTGGTGTTGGATATTGTTGTATACACGGGAAGTAAAACACTGAAAGATACCAAGATGTTATTGGGTATCTCAGGTGACGTAGTGAGAAACATGATGGCACCTTATCTTGGTAAGGGGCATACATTATATACCGATAACTGGTACACAAGCCCATTACTCAGTGATTTCTTGCGAGTGAACAAGACAGATGTGTGTGGCACAGTGCGTTCTAATCGTAAACATATGCCCAGGCTCAACGCAGGTGCTTGTGGTGATGACATGCAGGTGTTTACTGCCAATGACATCATGGCATTACGGTGGCATGACATACGAGATGTCAAATTGTTGACAACCATTCACATTAATGAAATGCAAGACAGTGGCAAAGTTGATCGAGTGGCTAATGAACGTATTCGAAAACCAGTGACAGTGATTGATTATACACAAAACATGTGCTTGGTTGACAAATGTGACATGCAGATTGGTTTTGTTGATTGTGTTCGTAAGAGTTACAAGTGGTACATGAAACTTTTCTTCCATCTCATGGACATTTCAATGCTCAGTGCATATAATATGTACCAAATAAAGACTGGCAACAGACCACCGTATGGTGAATTTTGTTTGTCTGTTGTCAGACAACTCATAATGAAGTACCAGGTAAGAACACCTGCTATACAACAAGGTCCTCGAATTCTTCAGGATATACCCAAGCGTTTGAGGAGGGAAGGTGATCATTTCATAATACAGCTTCCTTCAACTCAGAAGAAATTTGCTCAGAAGAGATGCATCTTCTGTGCACAAACAAAACGACGGCAACAAAGACGCAAAGACATTCGGTTTATGTGTGAGGAATGTAAGGTGCCTCTGTGTATGGTGCCTTGTTTCAAGGAGTTCCACAAGCTCCAGCAGTTCTAAAACCATGTCCAGTGGTTGTAAATATGTAAATATATGATAGAACATTAGTATTATACAAGATTTGTGCATGTTTATTGTAATAAACAACAGTGGTAAACAATAATATGATAATAACTTTAGTGCGGTTGTGTTCAATACAGTGAGTTTATATATATACATTATATACAGTATTGGTCTCTCAGGCCCCAAATGTTAGTAGGAAAAGAAAAAAATTGGAAAAGAAAAGAAAAACTACAAAAACTGCTAAATACAGTAATGCGCGTATGTATGGAATTCGTCGATGTTGCCGCCACCACATCATTTTGGACAAACTTCTTGGCACTGTATCTCGGTAAGTACTGATCATAATTTTCTTTTTTTGTCTTATTACCTTCACAAAAATATGCTTTTTAATTCTGTAAGAAAATTTTTTTTTTTTTTTTCAAAATTTCTTGGACACTGGAGCACCACTTCAGATTTTGGCCTTGGACCCTGAAGGGGTTAAATTCATCACTTTCAACACTATTTCCCAGGGTGCCTCGTTTAAGATCACTATATAACTGCTTTGCTTTTTCACAAATTATAGTACAGCTTGGCCATCACTAATCCGGCATCATCGGGACCTGTAGGGTGCCAGGTTAATGATTTTGCCAGATTACAGAGTGGTTACGTTAGAATACACTTAACCCAACAGCAATATTTACGCATCAGTGATTTCACCCAATTAATGCCCTATTTTTGGCCTATTCCATTGTTTCAGTCTGCAAAAATTAATAGCTATTTTGCTAGCATTCCTTCTATTCTGTCAACTGAGTACAAGAAACTGCCCATTTACGTACTTCAACTACTCAATAAAGTGATCAGAAATTGGTAATTTGGCCAATTTCACACAAATTTCAAGAGATGCCAATTTCAAAATAGGGTCCAGAATAAACAATACAGACATTCCTGGCACTAAAATAACATTTTCTCTGTTCATCAGTCACATCACAGGCCCCTCTTATATTATGCTTGAATTTTTATTCACACAAAAAATAGATTTACTGATATGCAGAATATTGCATTGTTGTTAGGTAAGACACATATGCAACAGTTAGGTATCTTTATTTCGAAACGTTTCGCCTACACAGTAGGGTTCTTCAGTCGAGTACAGAAAAGTTGATAGAAGCAGAAGAGACTTGAAGACGATGTAATCAGTCCATCACCCTTGAAGTTTTGAGGTGGTCAGTCCCTCAGTCTGGAGAAGAGTATTGTTCCATAGTCTGAAACAATATGGAGTTGAAGTGACAGGATGGAGCCTTATATAGCGCCAGGAGGTGAGACGTAGGTCACTAGTAGAGGTAAGAATGTAGACGTTGAGAGGTCAGGTCCATCTCAAATCCAGCCATTCTCTGCCAATCCTAGGGATTGGCAGAGAGCATGCATAATTCCTTTGTATAAAGGCAAAGGGGACAAAAGAGAGTGCAAAAATTATAGGGGGATAAGTCTGTCGAGTATACCTAGTAAAGTGTATGGTAGAGTTATTATTGAAAGAATTAAGAGTAAGACGGAGAATAGGATAGCAGACGAACAAGGAGGCTTTAGGAAAGGCAGGGGTTGTGTGGACCAAGTGTTTACAGTGAAACATATAAGTGAACAGTAATTAGATAAGGCTAAAGAGGTTTTTGTGGTATTTATGGATTTGGAAAAGGCATATGACAGGGTGGATAGGGGGGCAATGTGGCAGATGTTGCAGGTGTATGGTATAGGAGGTAGGTTACTGAAAGCAGTGAAGAGTTTTTACGAGGATAGTGAGGCTCAAGTTAGAATATGTAGGAAAGAGGGAGATTATTTCCCAGTAAAAGTAGGCCTTAGACAAGGATGTGTGATGTCACCGTGGTTGTTTAATATATTTATAGATGGGGTTGTAAGAGAAGTAAATGTGAGGGTCTTGGCAAGATAATCACACATAAAGTGGGAGATGTCACAGTTGCTCTTTGCTGATGATACTGTGCTCTTGGGAGATTCTGAAGAGAGTTGGTGGATGAATTTGGTAGGGTATGTAAAAGAAGAAAATTAAAAGTGAATACAGAAAAGAGTAATGTTATGAGGATAACAAAAAGATTAGGTGATGAAAGATTGGATATCAGATTGGAAGGAGAGAGTATTTAGGAGGTGAATGTATTCAGATACTAGGGAGTGGACGTGTCAGCGGATGGGTCTATGAAAGATGAGGTGAATCATAGAATTGATGAGGGGAAAAGGGTGAGTGGTGCACTTAGGAGTCTGTGGAGACAAAGAACTTTGTCCTTGGAGGCAAAGAGGGGAATGTGTGAGAGTATAGTTTTACCAACGCTCTTATGTGGGTGTGAAGCATGGGTGATGAATGTTGCAGTGAGGAGAAGGCTGGAGGCAGTGGAAATGTCATGTCTGAGGGCAATGTGTGGTGTGAATATAATGAAGAGAATTCGTAGTTTGGAAGTTAGGAGGAGGTGTGGGATTGCCAAAACTTTTGTC
Source organism: Cherax quadricarinatus (assembly GCF_038502225.1). Lineage (NCBI taxonomy): Eukaryota > Metazoa > Arthropoda > Malacostraca > Decapoda > Parastacidae > Cherax > Cherax quadricarinatus. The sequence goes on from NC_091343.1 coordinate 773,803, forward strand.
CAGAGGGCTGAGGAAGGGTTGTTGAGGTGGTTCGGACATGTGGAGAGAATGGAGCGAAACAGAATGACTTCAAGAGTGTATCAGTCTGTAGTGGAAGGAAGGCGGGGTAGGGGTCGGCCTAGGGAAGGTTGGAGGGAGGGGGTAAAGGAGGTTTTGTGTGTGAGGGGCTTGGACTTCCAGCGGGCATGCGTGAGCGTGTTTGATAGGAGTGAATGTAGACAAATGGTTTTTAATACTTGACGTGCTGTTGGAGTGTGAGCAAAGTAACATTTATGAAGAGATTCAGGGAAACCGGCAGGCCGGACTTGAGTCCTGGAGATGGGAAGTACAGTGCCTGCACTCTGAAGGAGGGGTGTTAATGCTGCAGTTTAAAAACTGTAGTGTAAAGCACCCTTCTGGCAAGACAGTGATGGAGTGAATGATGGTGAAAGTTTTTCTTTTTCGGGCCACCCTGCCTTGGTGGGAATCGGCCAGTGTGCTAATAAAAAAAAATAAAATAAATGTACGGTGTATGTGTTTTACACAAGAAGCATTTCTTTTATCCATTGGAACCAAGGCTAGGGCTAATATTAGCAGGTCATAAAAATAAATGGAGAAAAACAAATTGGAATGATTTTTGCAGCAAGTAGCACCACCAAACAGTAGCTGCAGGTTGGTGTGGCGACCCTGGAAATTTTAAAATATGCTAGCTGAAATTAGTACCGGATTACTGATTGCGGGATTAGTGATGCTGACCTGTAATCGAAACACTGTCAACAGCCAATTTTTGTTAATCCACAATAACAGAAGTTTTTTCCATTTCTTCAATTATCTGTGACATTTTCACATCAAGAATTTTCTCTTTTGTCACATCAGCCCCTTTTATTGCCTCTTTATTTTTGAATATGGACTATGTGGTGGATTTTGCCATACCATATTGAGTAGGAAGGTCCAACACATTTGCTCCACTTTCCCACTTTGCAATGAGTTCTTCTTTCACTTTAACTGTTGTTCTCACTGCTTTCTTTTCAGGCTTGTTTGGATCACCACTCTTTTTTGGAAGGGGGAAGACCATGATTACTTATGTTCAATGAAAATATTTAAAAAAGACCACAGAATAACAATGAAATACCAATAAGTTTCACAGAGCTTGTACGAACAATGCTTAACCCTTTGACGGTCTGTCCCATAGTTCTACGGCTTTCAAGTCAGGGTCCAAGCTGTAGTACTACATCATGAGTTCAGCTCACTCACATAAGCTGTGAGCGGTAAATTTGGGCCTAGATATGAGAGAATGCATCTATGTGGTAAGTGTGTACCATATACAGTGGACGCTCGGTTATCTGCCTCTTCGCTTATCAGCCAACTCAGTTATTGGTCAGTTTTTCGGCCTCCGGTTATCAGCCGTTTTCGCTTATCGGCCACACTGAACACATCCACTGCCAGCCACTCGCGCGTTCCTGAGTCAGTGTGGCTGTGTCTCTGGGCGAGTGAGGAAGCTTCTGCTCATTCATCCAAACATTTCAATATAATCTATTGTTTTTGGTGGTTATTGATTAAGTGTAACTGCGAAATAAGTAACCATGGCCCCAAAGAAAGCTCCTAGTAAAGTTCCTTTGGTAAAGAAAGTGAGAAATACAATAGAATTCAAGGGAGGCAGGCATAGAGGCAAGGAGTGTAGCAGGCATGCAGGGAGTGTAGCAGGAAGGCAGGAAGTGTAGCAGGCAGGGAGGGAGTTTTAGCAGGGAGGCAGGGAGTGTAGAAGGAAGGCATAGCAGCAGGGAGTGTAGCAGGCATGCAGAGAGTGTAGCAGGAAGGCAGAGAGTGTAGAAGGAAGGCAGAGAGTGTAGCAGGCATGCAGGGAGTGAAGCAGGAAGGCAGGGAGTGTAGCAGGGATGCCACGTTCATGAGTCAGTCTGGCTGTGTCTCTGGGTGAGTGAGCAAGACTCTGCACATTCATCCAAACATTTCATTATAATCCATTGTTTTTTGTGGCTGTTTATTCAGTGCAACTGCAAAATAAGCCACCATGGGTCCAAAGAAACATGCGATGTTTATATGCAATGTATGTTTAATAATAATCACTCTTGGGTACATTAAATGTCATATTTTAAGTTAATATAGACATTTTCATTAATCCATATATGATATTTTCTTCAAAATTATATATAAGAACCATGTTACATAGCATATAGCATATAAACATAATATGTTTATATGCTATCGAGTGGAGAGTCAGGTGGAGAATAAACATTATGTTTTCTCTGATTCAGTGTTAGAGAAAACTGTGAATCTGGCGTCTTGCCCAGTAACCGCCCATCATGTGTGTTTGTTTACAATTCTCAGCATGAATTATTCATTATTTCTCCCTTTGCTTATGATGGCGTCTAAAGGTAGTTGTTAGAAATGATTAAACTCAGTGAACATGGTAATATTATGACTGTGTAGTGTAGCCCAGGAGGGGGCTACATACCTGTACTGTACCTACATCTACCACTGCCTACACTGATTTCCTACAAATAAATACTACTCACCTCTCACCCTACATTAAGACTACAAATATTTTAAGGTATGTAATGAATGTACTCATTGTTTTCTGTATGTAAAACTAGTTAATCTTTAAAAAATGTATTTTTTGCTAATATTTTTGGATGTCTGAAACAGATTAATTGGATTTACATTAATTCTTATGGGAAATATTATTTCGGTTTTCAGCCTTTTCAGTTTTAGGCCGACCTTCTGGAACGGATTATGGTCTACGGTAAAACAAATCCTGCAGCACACAGTGCATAATGAGAAAGAAAAACTGCAACGGTGTTTTTGGATTAACCACCTAACCATCCAAACGTAGATCTATGTTCTTACCACTAACACTCCAAATGTAGATCAATGTTTTCTTTTTCCTGCCTCCAAAATTGGGATGATTGGCCTGAGATGCTTGGTCAATATAGAATGGGTCTTAACACTCAGTGTGTGCAGTATTAAAAAAATCTGGGACCACTTAATACCTTGTGGGAGCACCAGTTCAACTGAGCGCCAGCTAGAGCAAATAGCGTGGCAAACACCAGGGATTCACTGATGTTGTGTCACATTAACACTCCCCTTTTAAGGCAAAAGTGATGTTGACCCAGAGTTTAGTGGCTTTGAGATGGATGAGGCTACAAGTGGTCAAGAAAATATCAAAAACCTCGATAATAACCCATGCACAACATTTGTGCAACATCCTTTCATTTTTGATACCACTGATAGTGTCATCCTGCCAGAATGTCCTATAACCTATGCCCTAGGTAAAGAGAAACAATTCTGGAACATGTGTAATACGTATTCGGCAGGCCAGCTGGCTGGTTGTCTGGCTGACTAACTGACTTTGGCTGTCTCTCTGTCTGTATCTGTCTCTATCTCTATCTCTGTCTATATCTCTGTGTCTGTCTCTCTGTCTCTCTCTCTCAGGTACACATAAGTACAGTTATCAGACATAATGTAAATTACCTAGGATAACCCCAAAAATCCAGACAAAATGCTATACTGTGCTTGTAGATACAAGGCCGTACTAGTACGGCTTATGTGCCAGTGTCCATGATGTACTAGAATGCGTAAATTCTAGTGCCTTCAAATCTAGTGAGAGAAAGCTGGTAGGCCTACATATGAAAGAATGAGTCTATGTGGTCAGTGTGCGCAGTATAAAAAAATTCCTGCAGCACAGAGTGCGTAATGAGAGAAAAAAAACTTTGACCATGTTTTTGGATTAAAACAGTGAGTTTGCACTATATTTTCGTATGGTATTTATTGCTGTATTCTAGTTTTCCTGGCCTCATTGTATGGAATGGAAGACATATTACAGAAATTGAGATGATTTTGACTGGTTTTACAATTAAAAGTACCTTGAGATTGAGCTCAAAGTAGCAGAAATTTTCGATTTTTACCCAAGTTCAAAAATAAACAAATCATGCTAAACGTCCAATACACATCAACTGGCGAGTCTAATATTCTTTCACAAGTGCGCCGATATTATTTATACCATTTCTACACTAATGCAGTAGTCTGCATAACAGTAAATCTTATTTTTTTTTTTTGTGAGAATAAAAATTCAAAGTGGAAAGCAAAAGAAATGGAAGAGGGGCATGGGGACGTGACTAATGAACAGAGGAAATTTTATTTTAGTGCCAAGAATGTCTTTCTTGTTTATTCTGGACCCTATTTGGAAATTGGCATCTTTTGAAATTTGTGTGAAATTGGCAAAATTGCTAAATTCTGACCACTGTACTATTGGATAGTTGATATCAGTAAATTGGTGGTTTCTTGTACTCATTCGATAGAAAAAATGGAATTCTAGCGAAATAGTTATGGTTTTTGTTGACTAGTACATTGGAATTGGCCGAAAATAGGGCTCAAAGTGGGCAAAATCGCCGATGTGTAAACATCGTCGAGACCACTAACTTCGAGAGAGCATAATTCCATAAGTTTTCCTTCAAATTTCATACCTTTGGTGTCATTATGATCGGAAAAAAATTCTCTGTCTTTTCATAAGAAATTTTTTTTTTTTTTTTGAAATTGGGGGACCATGAGAACAAGTCTCTGAGAGGGCCTGTGGACCCTGAAAAGGTTAATAAGCATGACTGGCAGGTAATATGCATTTTCACTTGATCATGAATCAAACGTGATGACTCTGCATTGTGTGTAATACCTGTTGGTTTATGAGCCGCTCTATGAGAGAGAGAGACAAGCAGACAGAAAGACAAACACATACAGGCAGACAGAGACACACAGGCAAACAGAAAGACAGACACACACAGGCAGGCAGGAACACACAAGCAGTCAGGAACACACAAGCAGACAGAAAGACAGACACACACACAGGCAGACAGAAAGACAGATAAGAAGACAAAGCTAGACAGACAGACAGACAGACATGTTTATGTGTAACAGTGAAAATAAATAAAGCCAGAGTTCCCTGCAGCAGTGCTCGATCATCAAGTGTCACTCCACTGCTGCCCAGTCAGCAGTGGAGTAACACTCGTCTTACACCATGCTTCAAGGAGTTTCATATAAACTCCAGCATGTCTAAAACATTGCTGGAACCTATAAATACTTTGCATATATTTCTAGACAATAGTAAATGACCAAGGCAGGTGAAAATGTTCACCTGTCTGTGTGTTTGTGACTATCTGAGTACTATTTCAGTACCTAATATGAGTGTCGGAACAAAGATTGACTATGAAATCACAAGAACTATTATAAATTGTAATTATCAGAAAATAAAAATTATATAAATTAAAACAAAAACGAGAAAAAAGGTATATCATCAACACTTCGTGGTCTTATATCTCAGTAAGTATTGATCCTAAAATTTTTTTGTTTTGGTCTTATTACACACAGAAAATTGCCCACTTTAATTTAATTTCTTTTTATTTTTTTTCAAAATATTCAGAGTGCTAGCAGTGAAAACGTAGATCTACGTTTGAATAGTTTAAGGGTTATGCACTGCATGCTGCAGGATTTTTTTATACTGTGCACACCGACTACTCAAACCCATTCTCTCATGTGTAGGCCTACCAGCTTTCACCCACAAGACTGGAAGCCACTAGAATTTTGGCATAGTATTATATTTGTTAGACCCCGAGACTTAAAAAAAAAAAAAAAAGTTGTTTGGCATTTTTGGGGGTCCCAGGAACATAACCCTATTTTTCTCTAAGTACTTATGTTTATCTAACACAGACTCATCTAACATTGCATTTTCAGGAATGTAACTACTGTGTTATATAACAGACTACTATATATAAAATATGCAACAAGTTTCAAACACTTGAAACTTTGGAAAGTTTCCAAACATAATCTAGAGAGACGCGGAGCTCACGGAGGATGTAAACAAACTGAGAGTGAATAGGTGGTGCGTGGATGCCGTAATAGCGAATCAGGAGTCATATAAATTAATTTTTTAGCATAATTTGAAATGTCCATATTAGCTAATTGCAGGGCCCTCCTGTATGGAAAGTTCCTAACAACCTGTGTCCAAAATAACTTGCTGCATATTTTGTCCAGTTAGGAACTAAAGCCAATAAGGAACTAGGGAAAGTGAACACAGTTTCAAAGTACCTACAGTAAATGGCCAAGCCTCAAACATGTTTCACAAAATCATAATAACATGACTGCAAACAAACCATGGAACAGGTGGGGTTGGAACCCATGATAAATGAGTTGTAAAACTCAGGACAGCTGGCCCAGTGGCTTATGCACTGGCCTGGAGTTTTACGACTCAGCCACCATGGGTTCAAATCTCACCTGTTCCATGGTTTGTTTCTCAAACATGTTCTGTTACACAGCAATAAATAAATAGAATGAGCTACATGATCATATCATAGCCTAAAGACAATTTAAGAACAGAGCCAAAGAATATCTAATGAATGAAGCTATAGGAAGGGAGAATATATAATACATTATTGTATTGATACAATGGTCATAATTCATAATTTCTAATAACAATTAGTAATTAACTTATTCATCTGTTACCTATGTGTATTTTTATATAATTTGCCTATGTAACTGACAGGGACCCCAATGAAAATATATCACATTTTTAACTGTTATCCTAGGGTAAACCTACATAATGCACTTTACATGTGCCCACAACACATGTGCTCCCTCAAAAACCACTGAAAAAATTACTTGTATGTTTTCATTTGCATCTTGGTACAGAGGATATCTTTAACTCTATTCCCTGCTTCTAGCCCGACTCGTGGGAATGACATACTTCCACTATTAGGTCCCACCCACTAGTGATTATGTCCTTGACTACTGCACCTCTACTCTGGCTCAAATACACAAGCTTCTGTCTTCATACCTGAGATACGCCAATGCTGAGGAACTGAACATATATCTAGGTTGTAGGTCTCATCACTTCAAAATTGTTCTCTACTGCTTTCATTATCTCCAGCATATACATATTCTCTGTACTGATCAGTGATGATAATTGTAGAAATAAAGTTTATCAATTATCATAACTAATCAGTACAGAAAATATGTATATGCTGGAGATAATGTAAGGAGTAGAGAACAAGTTTGAAGTATGGTTTACAACTGATTCAGAAGAAGGCAAAATTATTGATATAATTTATATTGATATACTTTATATAAAGTCTCTGGTTATGCAGAGTATTGCAGGGAGACTTATAATAAATTTATAACTACTACTGGATTTTTTTGCAAGCAGTTTGTTGGAAGTTTTGGTAAAACAATCTGCTGTAATATTTAAGGAGGCTATTACAAATGTTGGTCAAATAAAAATGCAACTGATCTAAATTTCAGTATTACTGACCTGAACATACAATAAACTGATGGCTCATAGAATGCATAGCATCTTGGGCAAAACTTAGCCTATATTATACAGTGGACCCCCGGTTATCGGCCGTAATCCGTTCCTGAAGGTCGGCCGATAACCGAAATGGCTGATAACCGAATTAATATTTCCCATACGAATTAATGGAAATACAATTAATTCGTTCCAAACAAAAATATTCACAAAAAAATAATTTTTTTTACAATTATGTAAGTACACCTACCATCCGACTTACGACCGAGTTTGGTTCCGAGAAACCAGTCGTAAGTCGAAATGGTCGTAAGTCGAACTTTACTACTGAATATCAACATCACATTTTTGTAATGAGTTTATTTTATTGTTTTATTTTGGTATTTCATGATTTACTTTACTTTTTATGCTGTTAGTACTGTATTTTATACTGTAAGGTTTAGGATAAACACTGTGTACAACACAAATAGTTGTTTATTTCCCAGAAATTTGGCATAAAAAACACGATCGTAAGTCGAGTGGTCGTAAGTCGAGCAGGTCTTAAGTCGGATGGTAGGTGTATTACATACCTTTATTGAAGGCTAATGCTGGCTTCTGGAAGACAGGGAGGAGGAAAGTGGGAGGAGTTAGTGTTTGGAAGGGTAATTCCCATCCATGAAGACTTTAGGTAGCAAAGCCTTCTCTGGGGTTACTTCCCTTCTCTGTCTTTTAATGCCACTAGGACCAGCTTGAGCATCACTGGACTCATCTCACAAAATAACTGCCCAGATTATTATTATTATAATCACGGAGGAGCGCTAAACCCGTAGGATTATACAGCGCATGTGGGGGAGGGGTTGGAAGGTATCAAGGCTCAATTCAGGGAACCGAATCACAGATGCAATTCCCTAGATCAAGAGCCCCTCACCAACATCAAGGAACCTCCCTTGAGGGGATAACTGTCCAGAGTGCTCTGTTTCTGGAGTCTCTTTAAGATTTCCCTGAAGTGGGACAGGGATTTGTCACTAAACATGTTGCAGATATGGCTTGTTTCAGCTTTGTCAGGGTGGTGTTTCTCTACAAAAGCTTGCATCCTAGTCCACGTTGCACACACCTCTTTAATCTCTGAAGAAGGCACCTCCTTCACCTCCTCCTTCACCTCCCTCATCCTCCTCTTCTGAAGCAAGTTCCTCATCTGCAGTCTGTTGCTGTTCAAGTTAAAGCTCTTGCAGCTCTTCAGTGGTAAGCTCTTCCCTGTGGTCCTCCACCAACTCTTCCACATCCTCGCCACTCACCTCCAACCCCAGGGACTTCCCCAGTTCCACAATAGAGTCCACAGGGTCGGCAGAGTCAGGGTCACAGTGAGCCTCAAACCCTTCAAAATCCCTCTCTTGGACACAATCTGGCCACACTTGACTCACGAAATCGTAATGACACGATTTCAAACAAACCATACCATGGGCGGGATTGAACCCGGTGTAGAAATATACCTAGTTGGACGAATCTTATTGTGGCTAGCTGGTCCAGTGGCTAACGAGACAGTCTGGAGTTTTGAGACTCTCTGACCGCGGGTTCAATCCTGCCCATGGTATGGTTTATCTGGCCACAGTTTTCTCCAAGCAGAGTTCAAAGTCCTGGAAGTCACTCCCTCCCAAGCCTTACCTATAAGGCTTATGCAATGGAGGATAGTGAAGTGATTCCTCCAAAACTCTCTTAGGGTCAAGTGAGTGTCCGAGGTCACCTCAAAGCACTTTTGAAACTGCTTTTGTGTAGAGTTTTTTGAAGTTAGAAATAACCTGCTGGTCCATGGGCTGGAGGAGAGGAGTGGTGTTAGGAGGCAAGAACTTCACTTTTATAAAACTGAAGTCCCTAAACACTTGGTCTTCCAAGTCTGGAGGATGTGCAGGAGCATTGCCCAGTACCAGGAGGCACTTGAGTGGCAATTTCTTTTCCAGGAGGTATTTTTTCACACTTGGGTCAAACACATCATTAACCCACTCTTTGAAACTTTGCTTTGTGACCCATGCCTTATGATTAGCTTTCCACATCACACACAATCTATTCTTCATGACACTGTTTTTCTTAAACACTCTGGGATTTTCTGAGTGATACACGAGTAAAGGCTTCACTTTGAAATCCCCACTAGCATTACCACACAACAAAAGAGTAAGCCTGTCTTTCATAGGTTTGTGTCCTGGCAGTGCCTTTTCCTCCTGGGTAATGTAGGTCTTGTTTGGCATTTTCTTCCAAAACAGGCCTGTTTCGTCATAATTGAACACTCGTTGGGGTTCAAATCCTTCAGCCTTTACATAGTCCTGGAATTCATGAACATACTTTTCAGCTGCACATTTGTCAGAACTTGCAGCCTCACCATGCCTTACAACACTGTGTATGCCACTTCGCTTCTTAAATCTATCAAACCATCCTTTGCTGGCCCTAAATTCACAAACTGCAGCACTTGTTCCAGGCATTTTCTTTGCAAGATCCTCATATAACTGCTTTGTCTTCTCACAAATGATCGACTCAACACTGTCTCCCACTAATTACTTTTCCTTAATCCACAATAATAATAACTTTTCCATCTCTTCCATTATCGGTGTCCTTTGTTTAGTTAGAAAAGCTACACCTTTTGCAACATTAGCGTCTCTGATTTGTTCTTTCTTTGCCAGGATGGATGTAACTGTTGATTTATTCTTGCTGTACATCCTGGCAAGTTCCACCACCTTCATACCACTCTCAAACTTTTCTATCACTTCACGCTTAAATTCCATGGTGTTTCTCATTTCTTTACCACAGGAACTTTACTAGGAACTTTCTTTGGAGCCATGGTTACTTATTTCACAGTTGCACTGCAAGAAAAACCACTAAAAACAATGGTAAACAAGTGAAATGTTTGGATGTATGAGCAGAAGCTTCCTCAGTCACCGAGAGATAAAGCCAAACTGAAGCGCAAGCTGCCCCAGCCGGAGGATGGATGCGTCCAAAACGGCCAATAACTGAGCGAACGGCCGATAACCGGGTGCCGATAACCGAGTTGGCCGATAACCAAACCGGGTGATTACTGGGGATCCACTGTACTTTAAATTTATTCAGTTGATGATCAATAAAAATCACAATAAGAAGATATAAATGTCAAGTATGGCAGAGTGAGTGAGATTAACTTGAATTACAATATAAAATATGATAAGATGCCTACTAATAATATTTTTTATTATCACACTGGCCGATTCCCACCAAGGCAGGGTGGCCCGAAAAAGAAAAACTTTCACCATCATTCACTCATCACTGTCTTGCCAGAAGGGTGCTTTACACTACAGTTTTTAAACTGCAACATTAACACCCCTCCTTCAGAGTGCAGGCACTGTACTTCCCATCTCCTGGACTCAAGTCCAGCTTGCCAGTTTCCCTGAATCCCTTCATAAATGTTACTTTGCTCACACTCCAACAGCACGTCAAGTATTAAAAACCATTTGTCTCCATTCACTCCTATCAAACACGCTCACGCATGCCTGCTGGAAGTCCAAGCCCCTCGCACACAAAACTAATAATATATGAGAGATAAAGGAAAGCTGGAACAAGAACAGGGACAGCAGGTTTCAGGATTTGTTTGACATAGTATACTGCTGACAAGATCACATTAAGGCAGGGAAGTGCTTTTTAACATAACTTTGAAGCAGCGGGCAGACAGGGAACCTTTGGAATCCTTTGGTGGAAAGTTTCAGATTTTAGGACCTTTGATGCACAATTGAGTATTTAAACAGCTTGATTTGGACATGAAGGATATTAAATGAATTTATGTGTCTTGCCCATTACTTCTGCTGCAGCTATCAAGGGGTTCAGAGCAGGGTTTATAGCAGAATTGACTGTCTTAAAGTGTACACCATATTATTATTTTTTTTTTTTTATTATCACACTGGCCGATTCCCACCAAGGCAGGGTGGCCCGAAAAAGAAAAACTTTCACCATCATTCACTCCATCACTGTCTTGCCAGAAGGGTGCTTTACACTACAGTTTTTAAACTGCAACATTAACACCTCTCCTTCAGAGTGCAGACACTGTACTTCCCATCTCCAGGACTCAAGTCCGGCCTGCCGGTTTCCCTGAACCCCTTCATAAATGTTACTTTGCTCACACTCCAACAGCACATCAAGTATTAAAAACCATTCATCTCCATTCACTCCTTTCAAACACGCTCACGCACGCCTGCTGGAAGTTAAAGCCCTTCGCACACAAAACCTCCTTTACCCCCTCCCTCCAACCTTTCCTAGGCTGACCCCTACCCCGCCTTCCTTCCACTACAGACTGATACACTCTTGAAGTCATTCTGTTTCGCTCCATTCTCTCTACATGTCCGAACCACCTCAACAACCCTTCCTCAGCCCTCTGGACAACAGTTTTGGTAATCCCGCACCTCCTCCTAACTTCCAAACTACAAATTCTCTGCAATATATTCACACCACACATTGCCCTCAGACATGACATCTCCACTGCCTCCAGCCTTCTCCTCACTGCAACATTCATCACCCATGCTTCACACCCATATAAGAGTGTTGGTAAAACTATACTCTCATACATTCCCCTCTTTGCCTCCAAGGACAAAGTTCTTTGTCTCCACAGACTCCTAAGTGCACCACTCACCCTTTTCCCTTCATCAATTCTGTGATTCACCTCTTCCTTCATAGACCCATCTGCTGACTTGTCCACTCCCAAATATCTGAAAACATTCACCTCCTCCACACTCTCTCCCTCCAATCTGATATCCAGTCTTTCATCACCTAATCTTTTTTGTTATCCTCATAACCTTACTCTTTCCTGTATTCACTTTTAATTTTCTTCTTTTGCACACCCTACCAAATTCATCCACCAATCTCTGCAACTTCTCTTCAGAATCTCCCAAGAGCACAGTGTCATCAGCAAAGAGCAACTGTGACAACTCCCACTTTATGTGTGATTCTTTATCTTTTAACTCCACGCCTCTTGTCAAGACCCTCGCATTTGCTTCTCTTACAACCTCATCTATAAATATATTAAACAACCACGGTGACATCACACATCCTTGTCTAAGGCCTACTTTTACTGGGAAATAATTTCCCTCTTTCCTATGTACTCTAACTTGAGCCTCACTATCCTCATAAAAACTCTTCACTGCTTTCAGTAACCTACCTCCTACACCATACACCTGCAACATCTGCCACATTGCCCCCCTATCCACCCTGTCATATGCCTTTTCCAAATCCATAAATACCACAAAGACCTCTTTAGCCTTATCTAAATACTGTTCACTTATATGTTTCACTGTAAACACCTGGTCCACACACCCCCTACCTTTCCTAAAGCCTCCTTGTTCATCTGCTATCCTATTCTCAGTCTTACTTTTAATTCTTTCAATAATAACTCTACCATACACTTTACCAGGTATACTCAACAGACTTATCCCCCTATAATTTTTGCACTCTCTTTTGTCCCCTTTGCCTTTATACAAAGGAACTATGCATGCTCTCTGCCAATCCCTAGGTACCTTACCCTCTTCCATACATTTATTAAATAATTGCACCAACCACTCCAAAACTATATCCCCACCTGCTTTTAACATTTCTATCTTTATCCCATCAATCCCGGCTGCCTTACCCCCTTTCATTTTACCTACTGCCTCACGAACTTCCCCCATACTCACAACAGGCTCTTCCTCACTCCTACAAGATGTTATTCCTCCTTGCCCTATACACGAAATCACAGCTTCCCTATCTTCATCAACATTTAACAATTCCTCAAAATATTCCCTCCATCTTCCCAATACCTCTAACTCTCCATTTAATAACTCTCCTCTCCTATTTTTAACTGACAAATCCATTTGTTCTCTAGGCTTCCTTAACTTGTTAATCTCACTCCAAAACTTTTTCTTATTTTCAACAAAATTTGTTGATAACATCTCACCCACTCTCTTATTTGCTCTCTTTTTACATTGCTTCACCACTCTCTAAACCTCTCTCTTTTTCTCCATATACTCTTCCCTCCTTGCATCACTTCTACTTTGTAAAAACTTCTCATATGCTAACTTTTTCTCCCTTACTCCTCTCTTTACATCATCATTCCACCAATCGCTCCTCTTCCCTCCCGCACCCACTTTCCTGTAACCACAAACTTCTGCTGAACACTCTAACACTATATTTTTAAACCTACCCCATACCTCTTCGACCCCATTGCCTATGCTCTCATTAGCCCATCTATCCTCCAATAGCTGTTTATATCTTTCCCTAACTGCCTCCTCTTTTAGTTTATAAACCTTCACCTCTCTCTTCCCTGATGCTTCTATTCTCCTTGTATCCCATCTACCTTTTACTCTCAGTGTAGCTACAACTAGAAAGTGATCTGATATATCTGTGGCCCCTCTATAAACATGTACATCCTGAAGTCTACTCAAGAGTCTTTTATCTACCAATACATAATCCAACAAACTACTGTCATTTTGCCCTACATCATATCTTGTATACTTATTTATCCTCTTTTTCTTAAAATATGTATTACCTATAACTAAACCCCTTTCTATACAAAGTTCAATCAAAGGGCTCCCATTATCATTTACACCTGGCACCCCAAACTTACCTACCACACCCTCTCTAAAAGTTTCTCCTACTTTAGCATTCAGGTCCCCTACCACAATTACTCTCTCACTTGGTTCAAAGGCTCCTATACATTCACTTAACATCTCCCAAAATCTCTCTCTCTCTTCTGCATTCCTCTCCTCCAGGTGCATACATGCTTATTATGACCCACTTCTCGCATCCAACCTTTACTTTAATCCACATAATTCTTGCATTTACACATTCCTATTCTCTTTTCTCCTTCCATAACTGATCATTCAACATTACTGCTACCCCTTCCTTTGCTCTAACTCTCTCAGATACTCCAGATTTAATCCCATTTATTTCCCCCCACCGAAACTCCCCTACCCCCTTCAGCTTTGTTTCGCTTAGGGCCAGGACATCCAACTTCTTTTCATTCATAACATCAGCAATCATCTGTTTCTTGTCATCTGCACTACATCCACGCACATTCAAGCATCCCAGTTTTAAAAAGTTTTTCTTCTTCTCTTTTTTAGTAAATGTCTACAGGAGAAGGGGTTACTAGCCCATTGCTCCCGGCATTTTAGTCGCCACATACGACACGCATGGCTTACGGAGGAAAGATTCTTTTCCACTTCCCCATGGACAATAGAAGAAATAAAGAAGAACAAGAGCTATGTAGAAAAAGGAGAAAAACCTAGATGTATGTATATATATATGCATGTGCATGTCTGTGAAGTGTGACCAAAGTGTAAGTTGGAGTAGCAAGATATCCCTGTTATCTAGCGTGTTTATGAGACAGAAAAAGACACCAGCAATCCTACCATCATGCAAAACAGTTACAGGTTTCTGTTTCACAGTCATCTGGCAGGAAGGTAGTACTTCCCTGGGTGGTTGCTGTCTACCAACCTACTACCTATTATGAGTGAATATTATGCACATTGAATAAATTTAAACTTCTGAGGAGTGGGGGAGTGTGTTGTCTAGCATTAGATTGAGTAATCATTCATACAGCTGATTTTTGTTGAATTATTATAGGTTTTAGATGATTTGCTGTAGTAGATCCCCAAACACAAATATTGTAGGTGAGGTACAGTGTAAGTAGTATTGTTTGAGATACATATCAACGTATCTCAGAGAAGATGCTAATTTATTTGGAGACTTCTTATGTACTGGATAAGATTTTGTTCTGATTTTTAACCCTTGAGGGTTATCCACCCAGGATAACACAAGAAAGACAGTTTGTCATAGAGGAACTGTCTTATTTCCATTGGGGTCCTTCAGCTTGTCCCCCAGGATGCGACCCACACCATTCAACTAACACCCAGGTACCTACTTACTTGCTAGGTGAATGGGGATAGTAGGTGTAAGGAAACATGTCCAATGTTTCCTTGCTGAGGATTGAACAATGGACACTGTGTGTGAGGCGAGAGCATTAGTCTACCAGGCCACAGGACACCCAGATGTGGATGTTGAATTTAAAGTTGCTGTCACAGTACAGTACGTACTAAGAATTTTCCCTCAATTTGTCTTGCAATGGGATTACTATCAATCATAAATATTTAGTAATACATCTGCAGCTCTGTTTCCAAACATCATGGAAAAAGGTCTCTCAATATTAAGACATCTTCATGAGCTCTTCATTAACAGTGTTATTGAGGGAATACAAATATGTGTGAGAGATGACAAAAGTTGTGTCATCTGCCAATAGAACAGGTTTAAGTAACAGAGATACACTGGGAAATAGATAAGTTTATTCAGGTATAGGTACACATAAATACAGTTACATTAATTATCATACATATCAGCATATGTATAGATTACCTAGGATAACCTAAAAATTCGAAGTGACTTATTTCCATTGGGTTCCTTAACTACTACTACTACTACTACTAAAAATAATAATAATAATAATAATAATAATATAATTATTATTATAATCAAAAGGAAGTGCTGAACCTACAAGGGTCATAATAATATATATTCATCTCTACATGTACGAGGTATACAGTCCTAGCTGACATCAATAACATACTACCATACAGAAAGCCGATTGTTATGCTGAACATTTTAGGCAAATTAGGTCAGCTTTGTCCCAGGATGCGACCCACACCCGTCGACTAACAGGTACCCATTTTACTGATGGGCGAACATAGACAACCAGTGTAAGGAAACACATCCAGTGTTACCACCCTCGCTGGGAATCAAACCCAGACCCTCAACGTGTGAAGCAAGAGCATTTGTCACCTTCATAGTTAAAACATCTGAGTAACTCAACTATGTGAAAAATGGTTACAATAAAAGGAGATATACTAGGGATAAGGTAAACTGAGTTATTTACATTAAACAAATGGTTCAGATCATTGTTGTATGAGGAAAAACATGAAGCTAAGAACATTGGTGGGTGAAACGTCTCCATTAATGAATATACCCGGGTGTTACACACGTGTCTTACTCACCAACCTGTGGGTACTGTCTACCATTAATATAATGAATACAATGTAAAGGTGAGAAAAGTAAAAGTAAACAAAGGACAGAAAGAGTTCAATATGGCCGTGAAAGACCTATATATTTATCCAATTTTTAAGCGCTATTACAAAAGTTTTATAAAATTAAGTATCTACCGACATTCTTTCTTACCACATTTATCAGCGAATCTTGAATAATCTGTGAGAACTGATTCTTTAATGACTAGTAATGGAATAAACAGATCCAGGGAGACCAAAAGAGCTCTTGTTGTTGTTGGTGGTGTTGTTGGGGTTGTTAAGGGGCACCAAAATTTACAGCTTCTTGGAAGAAAAAGGAAAGTATATTGACAAATATAAGCAGAAATAAAGGAAACAATTTTCTATTGAAAACAATACGGGGATAATATGTTCCCAATTAGGTCAGGTAAACCTATTTACCCGTGGCATAGTGGCGAAGCTCTCGCTTCACACGGTGAGGGTCCGGGTTCGATTCCCGACAGGGGTAAAACATAATGTCCGCTTCTTTACACCGGTTGTCCATGTTCACCCATCAGTAAAATGGGTACCTGGGTGTTAGTCGACTGGTGTGGGTCGCATCCTGGGACAAAACTGACCTAATTTGCCCGAAATGTTCAGCATAACAAGCGGCTTTCTTTATAGTAATATGTCATTGATGTCAGCTAGGACTGTATACCTTGTACATGTACTTGTAGAAATAAAGAAATTATTATTATTATATTATACATAATCTCCCCTCTGAGACAGCAACAACAGGGTTTATTTAATTCCTAGGAGGAATTGATAAATGGCTCATGACCAGTTAGTTTAATATGTTTATTATGCACCCCATACACATCCTGTGGGTGGTAGTCAAAAGATTACAAAGGTACATAATGGGTCCAGGGACTGGACCCCAAAGTTATGATAGCTGAATAAGTTACAAAGGTAATGAACTCTAGGTAGATCTGGTCACAATCATGACAAGTTACAAAAGTTTTTACAGATTACAAAGGTACATAATGAGTCCAGGGACTGGGCCCCAAAGTCCTAGCTCCGCCTCTTCGCTGTATGGAGTATTACTTTTAAATAATGGGAAAACGCTACAAGCTAGAAGCGATGGTAAATACACAGCTAACATGCGTTAACTTGGTAAAAAATTATTGGCAGCACACTTAACTCACATACTGAGCGTCTCTCTTTTGATCCCCGGCATGAGATGTAGGACATGTTTCCTTATATCTGCTGCCCCTACTCACCTAGAAGTGAGAAGGTACCTGGTAGGGTGTTAATTGGGTGTTGTGGGTGGCCAGCAGTGGGAAATGTATAATGAGGACAAACTTCCCTGTGGAAGAAAGCAAGAAAAATCGTGACTGATGCTCAAGGAAGTGGATATAGTGAGACGTCTTCACTTTACCCATTCCAGTGCAGAACTTGTTTACAGTGGACATAAGTCACTTTGACATTTTTTGGGTTATCCTAAGTAATTTACATTATGTATAATAACTGTACTTATGAGTACCTGCGCCAGTCTTCATGGAGTGTAGATATCTTGTTTTTCTCACCTGAGTATCGGGGACAAATTTTCCCGGCACTCTTGTCCTCATCTAACTTGACTCATCTAACTCTCATCTAACTTTGTCGGCTGGGCACATTACAGAAGTGGTACATGTGGAAATTATTTAATTTCCAAAGCTATAGTGCCTAATAACCTGCTGAGTCTTTTGCTCTCATAGGGAGTGATTTCCGTGTGCAGATTTGGGACTAGTCCATCTAGGATTTTCCAAGTGGTGTTTAATGTGTTGATTTGGGTCAAAATGTATTTGCATTTTTACTGGAACCAGCTGGGTTCCCGCTGCGCCTTCACAGATGTGCAGGGGGGTGGGGGGTCGAGCTGGGGCAGGATGTGGCGTGAGTGTTTTGAATGGGTGAGGAGGCTGAGAAAACCGGGAATGAGGAAATTGGCGTTCACGACGGCCTAAGGATCAATATAGGCCTCAATTCATAATGGGAAGTGTCGTGACTGTCCCTAGTGAAGAGTGAGGGAACGGGATTTACGGGACCACCGTAAAAGGGTGGTAAAATTAGTGAATAATGTTCGACCGGGTGTGGCAGGTGCACGGCCATGGTGTGTGTCCAGGGGAAATACCCGTGTGTTAATCCTCGCTCATCGGCCTCAGATCTTAATGGAGTGACCTCTAATGTGTATAATAGTTATGAGACGTTAAATCGTCTTGTGAATGGTAATGTAATCAGTGATAATAACATTGAGTTAAGAGAATGCGGGATGTGAAATAGATCGCCCTGCTCCGAGTGAACCTGTGACTCTCATACCGAGGATAATGAAGCTTTATGGAATCACGACTTCTAAACCGGGACAAACCGACGGATACCTCGTCCTGCCGGAATAAGAACCGTGTCGGTGTAGCAGGACATCAAAATGAGATGGGGAATGGAGGAAATAAGGAGTATCAATCACCCACAGTTAAGTAACCTTTCTAGTTATAGCAGACTGATGCTGGCCAGTTAGGTATGTTGTAATTGGATAGGTTATGAGTGATCCAGCTACATCAAGTGACCACCAGAGAATATCTGGTAAGTGGTGGGATTATGTACAAATGTTTTTTCCTTGATGGATGTATCCATGTGTATCCTACCCCCCCCCCCCCCTTCATTCAGCTAAACTAATATAATCTATACAGTCCACAATTAATTAGTAGCACCGTGCTTGAGGGTGCTACCCAATTTATACTGGTTTCGGATAGATGTGGACAAGATTGTGAGGGTCGACCTGGAGTTTACCTGGAGAGAGTTCCGGGGGTCAACGCCCCCGCGGCCCGGTCTGAGACCAGGCCTCCTGGTGGATCAGAGCCTGATCAACCAGGCTGTTGCTGCTGGCTGCACGCAAACCAACATACGAGCCACAGCCCGGCTGATCCGGAACTGACTTTAGGTGCTTGTCCAGTGCCAGCTTGAAGACTGCCAGGGGTCTGTTGGTAATCCCCCTTATGTGTGCTGGGAGGCAGTTGAACAGTCTCGGGCCCCTGACACTTATTGTATGGTCTCTTAACGTGCTAGTGACACCCCTGCTTTTCATTGGGGGGATGGTGCATCGTCTGCCAAGTCTTTTGCTTTCGTAGTGGGTGATTTTCGTGTGCAAGTTCGGTACTAGTCCCTCTAGGATTTTCCAGGTGTATATAATCATGTATCTCTCCCTCCTGCGTTCCAGGGAATACAGGTTTAGGAACCTCAAGCGCTCCCAATAATTGAGGTGTTTTATCTCCGTTATGCGCGCCGTGAAAGTTCTCTGTACATTTTCTTGGTCGGCAATTTCACCTGCCTTGAAAGGTGCTGTTAGTGTGCAGCAATATTCCAGCCTAGATAGAACAAGTGACCTGAAGAGTGTCATCATGGGCTTGGCCTCCCTAGTTTTGAAGGTTCTCATTATCCATCCTGTCATTTTTCTAGCAGATGCGATTGATACAATGTTATGGTCCTTGAAGGTGAGATCCTCCGACATGATCACTCCCAGGTCTTTGACGTTGGTGTTTCGCTCTATTTTGTGGCCAGAATTTGTTTTGTACTCTGATGAAGATTTAATTTCCTCATGTTTACCATATCTGAGGGGCCACCTGTAGTGACCAGAGGTGGTTTAAGTTTTCTCACATGTCTACACGGGGTGACTACGATAAACAATATGGTTGTCTCCAAGGAGATTACTTGTATGTATATAATGTTGAGGTACATACAGATAAGCACCCTATAAAATTTTTCACATCTGCCCGCTGGTCCTTCCTGAACCGGATGCAATCAGTAAAAAATTAATTGAATTAATTACTTAATAATTAAGTGACTGATTGAAGGAAGTGGGTATAGGGTACACAAATTTAATCGGTCGTGTGATGGAGGATAATTAGCCCAATTAATTACCAGCACATGGGTGGCTAGGATTTATACAAGAGTAAAGTGCAAGAATTACTCTCACAAGGTGTCTACTTAAGTTGTATAATGGGTAATTATTAATTCCCTAACCATGGCTGGGTCTGAGGAAGTTAGGGCGGCTGGCAAGTCCATGGATGCCAAAGCAAAGAAAGCGTCACTACAAGCTCGGAAGGGTCGTGTTACTAAATCATACAACAAGTGTATGGAGTTAATGAGACAAGAAACGGTAAACCCTGATGAATTAAAGCTACACCTAGATGCCTTAAGAAATAGACATGAGTCATATAGATTGTGGTTTAAAGACTGTGAAAAAGAGCTGCTAGAGAATTGTGCAGATGATGCTGAAAGGGAGCGGCTGCTGGATCAACATTATGAAGTGGAGGACAACATTGTGTCCTGAAAAACTAAGGCTTTGGAGAAGGTAAAGGGTGTAAACAATGTTGTTGGTCAACCTAGTAAGGAAAGTCAGAGGCGTCTACCAAAACTCCCAGAATTATGTATGCCTGTGTTTAATCCAGGAGAACACTGGGAGGAGTTTTGGTCTATCTTTAAAGCAGTCGTACATGATAGGAGTGATCTTGCAAGTGTTACCAAATTATGCTATTTAAAGGGACAAGTAAGGGGAGATGCGCATGTTCTCATACAAGCATTCCCAAAATGTAGATGACTCCTATAGTGAGGCAGTTGACTTGTTGGAGGTCACTTACGGTAACTTGGAGCAAAGTAGGCTGGATCTAGTAGCTAATTTGGCTAGTTTGAAGACTCCAGATCACAACCGCAACAGCTTACAGCAATTTAGGATCAAACTAGAAAGCACTCTTAAGACCTTGAGTAATAAATATGATCTGGAGGGAGCAGAGTGGTTGTTGAGTGCCTTGATTCAGAATAAATTGAACCACAAGACCGTAGAGTGGTTATCTAACAGATATCACAAGGGTTACTTCGGGTTGGAAGAAATAAGAGTGGGACTGCAAGAGCTAATTGTCCAACTGCAGACCAGCCAACCCATTACCTCTAGGAATACCACGTCTACAGACCCCAGTGCACCTGTCAAGTTCCACAAAGGGAAACCTTATCCTAATATCAATAATCCTAAGCCACCTACTACACGGGGTTACGTAGGCACGTATCAAGTGACAGGGGCCAGTAATAGTGGTTCTCCACATCCAAGCAAGAGGAGGAAGTACCACAATAAGGGTAGCCCAGTTGATAAGAGGTCAGGCAAAGAAAGGAGAGATTGTATCTTCTGCAACGGTACTCATTTCTCTAAGAACTGTAATGCCTATAATTCATGGGATGTTAAAGTGGAAAGATTGGAAGAGCTTGCTAGATGTATCAGGTGTCTAGGAAATCATAATGTAAGGGATTGCCGTGCTAACTTGCACTATTGTTATCAGTGTAACAAGGGAAGACACCACATAGCTATGTGTAAGGGCGGATCTAATCGTAATGATGGTAACAATAGTACTGATAGTGATAATAACCCGGACACAACAGTAGCCAACGTAAAGATTGCAGCTAACGTCGGTAATGATGGCCTAGCTGAGGTAGCTTTGCCTGTGTTGGATGTGGTGATTAATGATAAACGGCGTAAATCCAAAACTGTAACAGCATTACTGGATCAGGGATCACAACGTACCTTCATAAAACGTAACTGCCTTAATGGGATGAAGGTACAAATGGGAGATCCTGCTATACTCAAGCTATCTGGCTTTCTCTCGAATAAGAAGGCCCAGTCATACGACACTGTTTATGTAACTGTCAGGCTGGGCAATGAGAGAAAACGTATTAATGCCGTAATTGTGGATAGGCTCCCAGAGAAAATATCTACAATAGGGCTTGGTAACGCTACTGAAAGGCTTTCAAGTAAGGTAAATTTGGCACCTTCTGGTATAAATAATGATTCTGTGGGGCCAATAGATATTTTGATAGGTAGTGACCATTATGCCACCTTTGTAAAGGGTATGACAAAGAAATGCGGAGTCACCCTTCTAAGGACCGCAGGAGGTCACGTGATGTATGGCAGGCTTCCTCGTACTGATAATGAATGACTGGAGGAAGCCATAAATACAGTTACGGTGTGTCTTACTCATGAAGTATCACCCCAGTATAAATATACTTCAATAGAGGATGAAGTTGAACCTGTGTATAAATTATGGGAATTGGACAGCATAGGGATCAATGTAAATGAAGAAAGTCCAGATGATTCCTTTACTCAAGAACAATACCAGAAGGATGTTAAATTTGAATCTGGACAATACTGGGTGAGACTTCCGTGGAAGCTGAACCATCCAGACCTACCAACTAATTACCGGATGGCGTATGGACAATTAAAGGCTCAGCTCCACGAATTGAGCAAGACACCAGAACTGTTGACTGCTTACGATGATATAATTAATGAGCAGTTAAATAATAAATTCATAGAGGAGGTACCTCCCGAGCAAGCCCAGATTTATGGTCACTATTTGCCACACCACGGAGTGAAGAAGGATTCTAAGACCACTCCTCTGAGGATTGTGTTTAATTGTAGTGCCAGGAGTAATAAAAGTGTACCTAGTTTGAATGACTGTTTGATGACAGGTCCGTCGTTGACGGAAAAACTGGGAGACATACTATTAAACTTCAGGGTTAAGAATTATGCCTTTACGGCGGACATAAGTAAAGCTTTCCTGAGAGTGGGTCTGCAGGAGGCTGACCGGGATTGCACTAGGTTCTTATGGCCCGAGAATCCTAGTGACCCACTTAGTCCCCTGAAGACTTTTCGCTTCAGGAGTGTATTGTTTGGTGCTACCTCCAGTCCGTTCCTACTCCAGGCAACGATAAATGCACACCTTAAGCGTACGGGTGGTCCACTGAGTGGAGTAATGGGTAAACAATTTTATGTGGACAATTTCCTGGGGGTGACGTCTACTGAAGAGGAACTAATGAGCATATACGCAGGGGCTAATGAAATAATGCAAGGTGCAAATATGCCCCTGAGGGAATGGAACAGTAATTCGTCCAGTTTAAGGGTTCAAATAAATAAAGACAACCCTGGAGTTGAAGTGTCCAAATATAGTAATGTGCTGGGACTGACTTGGGACACAGAGGGAGACTTGTTATCGTTAAAGTCTAATAACTACAGCATGCCCAATAAATTAACCAAGAGAGTCTTACTTGCGGAAGTTTCAAAATGCTTCGATCCACTAGGCTTAGTGTCCCCACTTACCATAAGAGGAAAATTGTTGATACAAGAAGCATGGAAGCTTAAGTGTGCTTGGGATGAAACCCTACCTGAGGAATTTGTTGAAAGGTGGGAAGAACTAATAGGTGAATATGTAAAATTACCAATGTTGGAGTTCCCACGTAATGTGGCCAGTCAAGATGGAGAAAATGTACTCCACATTTTTTGCGATGCTTCGAAATTAGCATATGGAGCAGTCGCTTACCTTCAATGTAATAGTGCCATTTCTCTTGTTATGTCTAAGGCTAAGGTGGCTCCAATCAAATCACGCACCTTACCTCAGTTGGAATTAACGGCCATTTATGTAGGTGTCAAATTAGCCAATTATATAAGAAATAAATTGCGAGAGATAAATATCAGCGACACCGTAATTTGGTCTGATAACGAGGTATCCTTACAATGGATTCGTAATGGTAACAGTAAGATTGTGTATGTACAAAACAGAGTCGCTGAAATCAATCAAATGCAGGAGAAATATAACAGTTTGGGTCAGCATATGTTAACCTTTAATCACATTCCTGGTGACGAGAATCCAGCTGACTTCTTGTCTCGAGGCTTGACTTATGAAAAATTTGTGAGTGCTTTATCGTGGTTTAAAGGGCCAAGTTGGCTGGTGGACAAAATTAACTGGCCGGTGCAAAAGGCACATATTGCTCCTGTCGAAATTACGGTGAGCACCGCTCCAGTCAGTAGTCCCTCCTTAGCCATTGATATGAATAGGTATTCTTCCTTACCTAAGCTGATTAGTGTGACAAGGTTAGTGTTTAAATTTATAAGTAAGATGAATATCTCACATAATTTTCCCCATCCCCTGAAATACTGGCTACAGAGGGTACAAGAAGAAACCTACAGGGATGAGATTAAATTCATGATGGACGGAAAAATTGTGAAAGGCTCAATAATAGAAAAGCTGGGGCTGTATTTAGAGGATGATGTAATTAGGTGCAGAGGCAGGTTACAAAATGCTGAATTGGGGGAATATGCTAAGCACCCTATCTTGCTGCCCAAAACTCATCACCTGACAACCTTGATTGTCTTTAATGCCCATAATAACGTGATGCACGGTGGGGTACAGGATACCTTAAACTGTATTCGGGAAACCTTCTGGATTCCACAAGGACGGCAAAGTGTAAAAAGGGTTATCAAGTCGTGTGTAATATGTCACCGGGTGGATGCCAGAACCTACATGTACCCAGGTCCTCCACCATTGCCCAAGGAATGCGTGCAGTTGGTAAAACCATTTGATGTGACCGGAGTGGACTATAGTGGGCCAATCATTTTAACAGGTACTTCAGATGGTGTCCCCTTGAAGGTGTATGTATGTCTATTTACTTGTACAGCTACTAGGGCTGTTCATCTAGAAGTGGCTCAGGACTTGTCTGCAGAACAGTTCATACAGCTGTTCCGGAAATTTGCAGCTAGACGATCCTGTCCAAGATTGATGATCTCAGATAATGCCACCAATTTTGTAGCGGGTGCTCAACACTTGATGAAATTAAATAAGAGTGATGATGTACAGTCTTTGTTGACCCAGCGAGGGTGTGTCTGGAAATTTATTACTCCCAGAGCCCCTTGGCAGGGAGGACTGTACGAAAGAATGATAGGTACAGTGAAAAGATGTCTTCGTAAGGTGCTACACAGGAAGAGAATTGATTTGGAGGAATTCCGTGCAGTGTTGGTGGAGGCAGAGAATCGGGTGAACAATCGCCCTCTGTCATACATGAGCGACACTCCTGACGCGGAGATACTGACTCCCTCTCACCTAATATGTGGACAAAGGTTAGAAGCTGCACCTATCTATAGAGATAATCCCGAGGGAAGTGATGAGGATTACAATAACGTGACTGTGTTGAGTGACAAGTTCAAGATGTTAAATAAGGTAATTATTCATTGGTCTGATGTGTGGCGTAAAGAATATCTTCTTACACTACGTGAACACTTTTATGGTGCGCCAGAGGCAGTAAACCGACAGAACATTCAACCAGGTGACATTGTGTTAATTGATACTGAACAACATCGAACATTGTGGCCTCTGGGCAAGGTAGTTACATTATACCCAGATGCACAAGGTGTTGTCAGAAACGTCAAAGTGTTGTGTCGTGGTCAGGAAAGTTTGCGTACCATTAATAAATTAATTCCCTTAGAATTAAATGGTGTTCAATCCAGTGCAGATGGAAATCTAAGGGAAAGTGACACGAGTGATATTGAAGACACTGACCGGGTAATGCAAGAAGAAACTGTAGTAAGACCCACTAGGAAAACAGCAGCGCAATCTAGAGAGGGCTGGAATCGTCTCCTGGAGGAAGACGCAATTTAAGTCGTCTAACAACGACTTCCGCCCGGCCGCAGTGTGGAAATTATTTAATTTCCACAGCTATAGTGTCTAATAAGTGTTTAATGTGCTGATTTGGGGTCAAAATGTATTTGCATTTTTAATGAAATCAGCTGGGTTCCCGCTGCGCCTGCGCAGATGTGCAGGGGGGTGGGGGGTCGAGCTGGGGGGGCAGGTGGCGGGAGTGTTTTGAATGGGTGAGGAGGCTGAGAAAACCGGGAATGAGGAAACTGGCGTTCACGGTGGCCTAAGGATCAATATAGGCCTCAATTCATAATAGGAAGTGTCGTGACTGTCCCTAGTGAAGAGTGAGGGAACGTGATTTACGGGACCACCGTAAAGGGGTGGTAAAATTAGTGAATAATGTTCGACCGGGTGGCAGGTGCACGGCCATGGTGTGTGTCCAGGGGAAATACCCGTGTGTTAATCCTCGCTCATCGGCCTCAGATCTTAATGGAGTGACCTCTAATGTGTATAATAGTTATGAGACGTTAAATCGTCTTGTGAATGGTAATGTAATCAGTGATAATAACATTGAGTTAAGAGAATGCGGGATGTGAAATAGATCGCCCTGCTCCGAGTGAACGTGTGACTCTCGTACCGAGGACAATGAAGCTTTATGGAATCACGACTTCTAAACCGGGACAAACCGACGGATACCTCGTCCTGCCGGAATAAGAATAAGAATAAGAATAAGAACCGTGTCGGTGTAGCAGGACATCGAAATGAGATGGGGAATGGAGGAAATAAGGAGTATCAATCACCCACAGTTAAGTAACCTTTCTAGTTATAGCAGACTGATGCTGGCCAGTTAGGTATGTTGTAATTGGATAGGTTATGAGTGATCCAGCTACATCAAGTGACCACCAGAGAACATCTGGTAAGTGGTGGGATTATGTACAAATGTTTTTCCCTGATGGATGTATCCATGTGTATCCTACCCCCCCCCCCTTCATTCAGCTAAACTAATATAATCTATACAGTCCACAATTAATTAGTAGCGCCGTGCTTGAGGGTGCTACCCAATTTATACTGGTCTCGGATAGATGTGGATAAGATTGTGAGGGTCGAGGGGCCACCTGTAGTGACCAGAGGTGGTTTAAGTTTTCTCACATGTCTACACGGGGTGACTACGATAAACAATATGGTTGTCTCCCAATGAGATTACTTGTATGTATATAATGTTGAGGTACATACAGATAAGCACCCTATAAAATTTCCACATCTGCACACTTGGAAGGTCCTGGAGGGAATGGTACAAAACTTGCACACAAAAATTGCTCCCTATGAAAGCAAAAGACTCGGCAGGAGATGCAACATTTCCCCGATGAAAAGCAGGTGTGCCATGAGTACACTGAGAGACAACACAATAAGTGTCTGGGGCCCAAGACTGTTCAATTGCCTCCCCGGGCTGTGGTTCATACGTCAGCTTGCGTGCGGCCAGCAGTAACAGCCTGGTTGATCAGACCCTGATCCATCAACGCGGGGGCGTTGACCCCTGAAACCTTCTCCAGGTAAAATCCAGGTAAGATGTGTGCCATGAAAGTTCTTTGTACACTCTCCAGGTCAGCAATTTTTCCTGCCTTGAAGGGGGCCGTTAGTGCACAGCAGTATTCCAGCCTAGAGAGAAGAAACGATTTGATGAGAGTTATCATCGGTTTGGCATCCCTAGTTTTGAAGGTTCTCATTATTCATTCTATCGTTTTTCTAGCAGATGCAGTAGTTACATTGTTGTGGTCTTTGAAGGCGAGATCCTCTGACATTATCACTCCCAGGTCCTTCACATTACTTTTTCGCCCTATTGCATGGTTAGAATTTGTTGTATACCCTGATACAGTTTTAATTTCCCCAAGATTTCCATATCTGAGTAGTTGAAATTTCTCTTCATTGAACTTCATATTGTTCTGAGTGGCCCTTTGAAGATTTGGTTGATGTCCGCTTGGAGTCTTGCAGTGTCTTTGATGGAGGTCACTGTCATGGCAATTCGGGTGTCATCCGCAAAGGAGGACAAGGACTCTTCAGGTCACTTGGCAAAGTCTGAGTATACTCCATCTGAATTTGGTTTATCCTCCATAGCATCCAGGACCTTGAACATTAAAATGGTATAAAATACCGACAGGTTGTCAGGTAAGACACATATGCAACAGTTAGGTATCTTTATTTTGAAACGTTTCGCCTACACAGTACGCTTCTTCAGTCGAGTACAGAAAAGTTGATAGAAGCAGAAGAGACTTGAAGACGATGTAATCAGTCCATCACCCTTAAAGTTTTGAGGTGGTCAGTCCCTCAGTCTGGAAAAGAGCATTGTTCCGAAGTCTGAAACAATATGAAGTTGAAAGGACAGGATGGAGCTTTATATAGCGCCAGGAGGTGAGACGTAGGTCACTTTGGGAGGTCAGGTCCCTCTCAAATCCAGCCGTTCTCACTAGTAGAGGTTGTCGAAGTTGATTTCAGGTCTGTACCAAGATACCCTTGTGTTGCAGTGTCTGACAGATTGAACATTAAAATGGTATAAAATACCGACAGGTTGTCAGGTAAGACACATATGCAACAGTTAGGTATCTTTATTTTGAAACGTTTCGCCTACACAGTAGGCTTCTTCAGTCGAGTACAGAAAAGTTGATAGAAGCAGAAGAGACTTGAAGACGATGTAATCAGTCCATCACCCTTAAAGTTTTGAGGTGGTCAGTCCCTCAGTCTGGAGAAGAGCATTGTTCCGAAGTCTGAAACAATATGAAGTTGAAAGGACAGGATGGAGCTTTATATAGCGCCAGGAGGTGAGACGTAGGTCACTTTGGGAGGTCAGGTCCCTCTCAAATCCAGCCGTTCTCACTAGTAGAGGTTGTCGAAGTTGATTTCAGGTCTGTACCAAGATACCCTTGTAAGATACCCATTTCAAAATAAAGATACCTAACTGTTGCATATGTGTCTTACCTGACAACCTGTCGGTATTTTATACCATTTTAATGTTCAATCTGTCAGACACTGCAACACAAGGGTATCTTGGTACAGACCTGAAATCAACTTCGACAACCTCTACTAGTGAGAACGGCTGGATTTGAGAGGGACCTGACCTCCCAAAGTGACCTACGTCTCACCTCCTGGCGCTATATAAAGCTCCATCCTGTCCTTTCAACTTCATATTGTTTCAGACTTCGGAACAATGCTCTTCTCCAGACTGAGGGACTGACCACCTCAAAACTTTAAGGGTGATGGACTGATTACATCGTCTTCAAGTCTCTTCTGCTTCTATCAACTTTTCTGTACTCGACTGAAGAAGCCTACTGTGTAGGCGAAACGTTTCAAAATAAAGATACCTAACTGTTGCATATGTGTCTTACCTGACATCCAGGACCTTGTCATAGTGGTCCAGTAGCTGGGACAGGCAGGAGCGACCTGCTCTAAATCCGTGTTGCCCTGGGTTGTGTAACTGATGGGTATCTAGGTGGTTGGTGATCTTGCTTCTTAGAGCCCTGGATGTTAGTGCTATCGGTCTGTAGTTCTTTGCAATTGCTTTACTGCCACCTTTGTAGAGTGGGGCTATGTCTATTGTTTTTAGTGAGTGTAGGATGACCCCTGTGTCCATGCTCCCTCTCCATAGAATGCTGAAGGCACATGACAGGGGCTTCTTGCAGTTCTTGATGAACATGGAGTTTCATGTGCCTGGGCCTGGGACAGAGTCCATGGGCATGCCATTTATTGCCTTTTCAGAATCTTGTGGTGTTAGGATAATATCAGAGATTTTGAGATGACCGGATTTTGGGTCTAGTTCATAAAGAGCTCATTTAGATTGTCGACCCTCAGTCTGGGCAATGGTTAGCTTAACACTGAGTCGTATTGAGACTTCAGTATCTCACTCATTTCTTGGCTGTCATCTGTGTATGTCCCACTTCGCCAATGCGGGCCCGATACTGGATGTTGCTTTTCCCTTTGATTTGGCATAAGAGGAAAAGTATTTTTTTTAATTTCCTTTATGACTTTTAGTTCTTCTTGCGATTCTTGTCCCCTGTAAGATTCCATCAGCTTAAGTTCGATATTTGCTATTTCAGTGACTAGTGCCTCCCTTCGTATTTCAGATATTTTGGTTCCTCTCAGCAGCTCTGTGACTCTTCACCTTCGTCTGTATAGGGAGTGTCTCTCACTTTCTAGTTTTCATTTTCTCTTTTTATTAATGGAATGTGCCTGGAGCAGATCTCAAGAACCATAGAGTTATTTTTTTCTAGGCAAATGTTCGGATCCGTGTTGTTTAGGATATCTTCCCAACTTGTTTCATTTAGGACATGGTTGACTTGTTCCCATTTTATGTTTTTGTTATTGAAAACACCCTCATGACTGATCACATTTTGCTGGTCAGGAGCCCTGTGCCTCTTTTATGTTTTGATCTGAGTGTATTGTCTTTGATACGGTTATACTATGTATCAGATCATCGTTGTTAGTGAAGATGAGGTCCAGTGTATTTTCTAGTCTTGTAGGCTCTAATATTTGCTGGTTTAAGGTGAATTTGGTGCAGAGATTTAATAGCTCGCGTGTGTAAGAATTTTCATCTGAGCTGCGATAAGAGTTTCTATCACAAATGGGTTCTACCCAAGAAAACTTATTCATGATTCTTCCTTCAGTACCATACATTAAGTACGAATCCAACCATTAACACATAGTGACTTAAATGCCACATTAAGTATCATTCCATTTATGTTATCAGTTTCCCAGCAACTCGTGGTAAGAAATGAACTGAAAATCCTATGTTAAATATTTTATTTTAATACAAAAACTTCCGATCCTTCCCTGGAGTGTAGCTTCGCAATACATCGCTCTAGTATCATAATTCTCTTGGTCCTTTTCTCGAATAATCAGCTGGTTGCATATTTAATATTCTTCCCAGTTCGAATAGGTCTTCACCTGTCGAAAATTGATATGCATTAGCACAAAAATAATAAAATCACATCTCAACCAATTTAGATGCACAGGTGTGCATACCATCCTTCCAGTGCAGCATGGTGACTGATGAAGATTGTCACCTATTCTGTACATTCTATAAGATTGATGGACTGAACACCTCGACTCTAGGCTGAAGGACTGATTACCTCACACTCCTCCTCTCCTTACACCTTTCTGCTTTGTATTGGACTGATGAAGCCACTGTGTGGCGAAACGATTCCTCAATAAAGATTCCCATATGTTGCATAAGTGTCTCAATCATTCAATCTTCAACTTGTCGGTTTTCAAAACATGTCATCACAAAATCTTTCATCACAGCGTGGTGACTCCATCTGGTTGCTTTTGGCTTCCATCAGGCCTCAGTACCCAAGGTTTCTGTTCTGCTAGAAATAGAGTGTGGCGACACTTCGTTTGATGATGCAATTTTCCTCCTCATGTTCAGCATACTTCCATTCTGACGTATATTGGAGAAGACCATGTACTCCAAATTCATCAGCTGATGCCCTGCCACAAATGCACCTATGTTTGGTGAGTATGGAGGAGACTAGGCGAAGAGCTATACCAATCTGAATGGCCTGAGGGTCGATCCGGATGCCAAAGGAGGAATTAGGGAAACCTGAAAGGAAAATTCCTGAATGTGGTGCTTTTACAGCTAGGATACGAGCTTTGTCCATTCATGAGGCACTGTTGAGTACTGTGTGGGTGATTTTTGTCCATGATCGGGTTTTCCTAGCGGGACAGTTTGTGCTCTCTGGAAGGAGCTGGTCTGTTAGAAGAATCTGCAAGGCTGTAGGAGGGCTAACACCAGAGTAATCAGACCAGGAGTCTTGTGAAGCAGGTGGTACACCGGGTTTTTCTCAGGGCGAGTCAGCTTCGTTTGCTAAACTCAATCTCAAAACAACCAGAGAGCAGCGAGCATTTGCTAAAGAGGAGTTTTATAGAGAGGAGAGGAGACGATTTAAGCAGACTGTGGGTGACTACTTTAGCGTGCAAAAAGCAGTGCTGTTAGTACCTCGCTTTGTTGAGTCTGAGCCTGAACAGTTTTTCGAGGCATTTGAAAACCAGGCTCGAACACTGAGGTGGCCTGGGGAGCATTTGGCAGCACTGGTGCATACAACGTTGTACGGAAAAGCGCAGGAGTTTACAGCTGTTTTAAATAATGTAAAATTTGCTGATTATTGGGTTGTTAAAACAATGGTTCATGAAGCAATCAGTGTATTCCCGCCAAGTACAGGAGGGAATTCAAATTGTGCAAGCATCAGCTGGGTCAGTCTCATGTAGACTTTGTAAGTCAGCAGTCAAAAACTTCACCAAATGATACAAGGCAAGTGGACTCGCCAACTTCAGTGATCTACTGCAGTTACTTTTGGTGGATAACCTGCTGGAATCTGCTGGACCAGAGGTTAAAGTCTTGAAGATCATTGGAAGCAGCAAGGCTGCTTCCAATGATCTTCAAGCGGTCTAATCATTCTTCCCAACAGCCTGGTAAGAATAGAGATCGTCAGA
Source organism: Cherax quadricarinatus (assembly GCF_038502225.1). Classification (NCBI taxonomy): domain Eukaryota; kingdom Metazoa; phylum Arthropoda; class Malacostraca; order Decapoda; family Parastacidae; genus Cherax; species Cherax quadricarinatus. The sequence continues at coordinate 806,031 of NC_091343.1, forward strand.
GATGAGTCCCTGACTGGAGGACGAAGTGGCAGGATGAAAGTGAACAACGACGCCAACCAACTAAGTCGTTTGGTGGGCAATGACATCAAACTAGCAGTCAGCCTGGTGAGCGACAGTCTCAAACTCATAGTCAACATGGTGAACTTTGACTCCAGTATACAGAGTGGCGCCAGCCACAAAATCAACAGGGAGCCAAAGTAAAATATGAGGTATCCTGTTTCAGTTGTCATAAACCCGGCCACGTCAAGTCCAACTGCCCAGTTAAGCTCCAACCCTTTAAGGAAAATCAACATCCTCCCTTTTGAGATAAACCAGAACGATGTAGAGTGTGGTATGGCTCCATACTACAGTACCTGCCACATCTCCCTTCAGGAGAATGAAAAAAAAATGAAGTAACAACTTTTAGGGATACCGGGGCTTATTGTTCCCTTATTAGAAAGGGAGTCCTCCCCCTCTCTGAAAGAACGTCATTGCACTCCTCCGTTCTCTTAGAAGCATTTGGAGGAGCTGTATTTTCTATTTATTTACATAAAATGCATGTGCTGAGTAAATATTATACAGGATATTTGACTGTAGGTGTTTCTGAGGGATTCCCTGTGAAAGATGCTGTGCTATTGCTGGGTAATAACATTCTTAAGTCGACAAAATGTCCAGAACCTATAGTGGCCAATTCTTTTCCGATGTTGGCCATGACTCGGGCAAAATCCCAAGGGATGTCTGTCGAGAAAGCTGACTCGTCCTTGGTCGACTCAGATCTAGGGCTAGACAATTTGTTTTACGAGAAAAATTGGCCAGAGCCTCGTAAATTTAGTGAAAAGTCCCAGATCAAGCCTTCCTAAACCAGGGTTGCAAGATTGCCAGATATCTCTGTTTCTATGTCCGAGGGACTGTCCTTTCGGGAAGAACAGTTAAGAGATCCTTCCTTAAACTTCGCTTTTTAGGCAGCCATGAGTGAATCCCACTCAGATCACCCAAATATAAAATTAATTAAACACAACTTACTGCACTGCACAGAGACTGGTAAGGAGGTAGGGGGAAGAACAAAATCGGATAAACTAGTAGTGCCTAAGAAATTTAGGTCACAAATTTTGAACATAGCCAACAGTTCCTCATTTAGGAATTACAAAAACTCTGTATAGAATATTGAAAGAGTTTTACGGGCCAAAAAATAGACAAGATGTGAAGAAATATACCCGCTCTTGTAGGGAATGTCAACAAGTAGGTAAAGCTGGACATCCCATTAAACCTGCGCCACTCCATCCCATACCTGCAGATGGAGAGCCGTTTGCAGAGCTAATCATTGTGTGGGACCATTACCAAAATCCAAGTCAGAAAACCAGTACTGGTTTACTATCATGGACAAAGCTACTAGGCTTACCAAAATCCAAGTCAGAAAACCAGTACTGGTTTACTATCATGGACAAAGCTACTAGGCATCCAGAAGCAGTCCCAGTGTGCAGTATAAACACCAAAGCCATTCTTAAAGCCATAACTAAATTTATATCTTATTTTGGCATTCCCAAGTCTATCCAGAGTGATCAGGATACTAACTTTACAGCCAAAGCTATTAGGGAAGCTTTAACTACCTGGAGTTTACCTGGAGAGAGTTCCGGGGGTCAACGCCCCCGCGGCCCGGTCTGTGACCAGGCCTCCTGGTGGATCAGAGCCTGATCAACCAGGCTGTTGCTGCTGGCTAGGCATAATTAATAAATTACACCGCCTCTCGTCCTCAGTCCCAAGGCGCCTTGGAAATATTTCATCAAACGTTAAAAACCATGATGAGAACCTTTTGCCTGCGTTTTCCTACAGACTGGGATGACTCACTTCCTCTGTTACTGTTTGCAGTGAGAAAAACTGAGTAGGAATCATCAGGCCACACCCCTACCCCGAGAGGGCTCAGCTAATCTTCGGGCACAATGTACAAGGTCATTTGCAAGTGCTCAAGGAAGGATGGATGGGAGAAGACGCCTCCATAGCACTCTATAACCCTTCTTCATGGTTGCAGGTGGCCCTTCAGTTGGCTAGGGCTAACTTAAAATCTGCTCAAAACACCATGAAACAGGAGAATGAGAGAAGCAAATTCCTAGGCCTATACCTTGACAACAACCTGAATTTCAGCACCCATATCCAACACATAACCAAAAAAGTATCCAAAACGGTTGGGATCCTCTCCAAGATACGATACTACGTGCCGCAAAATGCCCTTATCACACTATACCATTCACTTATTTATCCATACCTCACCTATGCTATTTCTGCTTGGGGATCAACTGCAGCAACACACCTAAAGCCAATAATAACCCAACAAAAAGCTGCAGTAAGAATAATCACTAAATCCCATCCCTGGCAACACACCCCCCCACTCTTCATAGATCTAAACTTACTCCCTGTTCAGTACATCCACACTTACTACTGTGCAATCTACATCTACAGGACCTTAAACTCCAATATCAACCTTGACCTAAAATGCTTTCTTGATAGTTGTGACAGAACCCACAGGCATAACACCAGACACAAACATCTCTACGACATTCCCCGTGTCCGACTAAACCTTTACAAAAATTCAATGTATGTCAAAGGCCCTAAAATCTGGAACACCCTACCTGAGAACTCTAGAACTGCAGACACATTCATCACCTTCAAAACTACCATTAGAAAACATCTTATCTCCCTGATACACCCCATCAACTAACTACACGAATACCACCTGGTGGTTCACGCTTACACTCACTCACCCATTTGACCATAAACAGAAATATTAATCTCAATCTTAAAATAATGAATCCTATGATACTCCAATACTGAAACTATATACTGTGCCAAAACAAAAGCATTCACATTGCTAAACTCACAAACTAGTATTTAATCACTTAGCCATAATACCAACTTACCTCATAATTTGTAATATTTTAAAATAAAGAATTAAACTAAGTCTGCCCGAAATGCCTAGCCATGCTAGGCGTTCTAGTGGTACACTCTGTAATCATTATTTAACTACATGTAAACCACACAACAACCAAATTCTGTAAATTCAACATTGTAATCTTTATAGAGAATAAACTTTGAATTGAATTGAATTGAATTGAATTGAATTTCAATCCAGGAGACAAGGTGCTGGTGCAGGAACCTGTACCTGTACCTGGCCACACCTTAAAAGCTAGATTTATGGGGCCCATGCAAATGATAAGTAAAATCTCTGATGTAAATTATGTGGTAGCTCCCCTTGATAAACCCACGAAAAGTAAGATTTACCACATAAATCAGATTAAAATATTTAATTGCCCACATAAAGTCCCAGTTATGATTCTGTCCTCTGCCACTGTAGACGATCCTGATTCCTTGCACACCATTCCAGAAATTCAAGTTAAGCTTCCTAATTCTGTCCTCCTCAAGGACCCTAGCCCTTTAACGATGGGACTGTCTAAAAATCAAATAATAAGTCTAACTGTCCTCTTACAAATTTACCCTGACATATTTCCGGACGTCCTGAAAAATGTACCCTCGGATATCGTAATGATGTTGGAAACAATAAGCCTATTAAACTCTCCCCTTACAGAGCCAATCCTGAATAACAGAGGCTACTTCAGCAGGAGGTAGCATATCTGTTAGAACACGGATTAGTGGAATCATCATGCAGTCTGTGGGCTTCACCGTGTATCCTTGTTAAGAAGTCTAATGGAGGTTTACGAATGTGTACTGTCTACCATAAAGTGAATGAGGTCACTATTGCAGATGCTTACCCTCTGCTACATTTGGATGATGTAGTGCACTTTGTGGGTATCGCTGCTTTTGTTTCCAAGCTAGACCTCCTTAAAGGTTACTATCAGGTACCTTTGACAGATAAGGTGAGGGAAATCTCTGCCTTCATAATTCCAGGTCACTAACAATATACAGTGACCCCATTCGGAATGCGGAACTTGCCAGCAACGTTCCAAAAGCTGATCCATTAGGCTATTAAAGGACTTGAAGGCACAACAGCTTATCTGGATGATAGAGTAGTATTTTCCAGTACTTGGGACCAACATGTTTCCCAACTTAAAGCTCTCTTTGAGAAGTTTAAGTTTCCAGTTAACTGTCATCTTTTGGCCAGTCTACTATTACTTTTCTGGGCCATGAAGTAGGTATTGGTAAAGTAGCCCCTAAATTTGCCACAATTCTTGCCATTAAAAATTACCCAGTACCTCGTGATAGAAAATTCCTCCAGTGTTCTTAGGGATGGAAGGCTTCTAGAAACGATTCCTTAAGAACTTACCTCACTTACCAGCCAGAAACAAAAATTTCAATGGACCCCAGGGTGCCAAGAATCATTCAACAAAGCCTAATGGCTACTTTGTACTGCACCCATTCTCCTGTATTACAGGTTGATGCATGTGAGTCAGGGGTAGGGGCAGTACTCCTACAAAATTCTGTGGAAGAGTGGTTGCAGCCTGTCGCTTACTTCTCTGCCAAGTATCAGCCTCACAAAAGGGCTTACACCACCATTGAGAAAAAAGCCATAGCTCTGATACTTGCATTGGAACATTTCGAGGTCAATGGGGAAGGCAGTCGTCCAAAGTGATCATAGTCTACAGTAATCACAACCCTCTGATCTACCTCAACACCATGAAAAACCACAACACCCGTCTGATGAGATGGAGTCTCAGACTGCAACCTTACAATATGAAACTCGTCCATATTGCCGGCAAAGAAAATAAGCTGGCCGGTTCCCTTTCCCGTGTTTAATTTAGGTTAGGATGTGTTAGGGACCATATGGGTAACGTAGTTCTTTATTTTTCCCCCTTTATAAAATGTTTAATGATGTTGGTGGGGTTTTTTTAAGTGAGGGGGACATTCTGCTGCCGTCCGCAGGTGTCTTGAACCAATGTTAGCCCTACTGTCTGTTGTCTAGCTCTAGGATAGTCTGACTTTGAGTTTCGAGGAAAGTTGAGCCCTATCTAATGAGTTGGATGGTTGAAAGGAAAGGCAGTTCCATTATTGTTCAGTGCCATTACAGCACCAAACAATAATGGAACCGCCTCCCAACCAGCGAACCGGGTGCTAAGGGTTTAACGATCGAATGGATACTTATCATTAAGTCAGTACCTTGGTGAATTAACCAACCACAGGCAAGCTCGCCAAAGCTGAAGCGACGTGGTTCACCTGTGGGAAGCATTGGCGGACTAGCCTACCTGCTGATTGAGTATGGTGCACTCTCTCTGGCTTCTGCTTTGCCATCTGTCACTGTGGTGTACACTTATTATTATAGCGTACATATCTGTATATAGTGGGTAAAGGCAAAAATATACATTATAGTCCAGTGCTGAGTTTGCTTGCTCCAATTCTCAATACGACCAGGTTTCACAGGCCATTCATTACCTGTGTTCATAATAATCTCCTTAACTAGTTCAATGGAAGTCATATACAAGGACAGAAATGAAAGTAATGCTACTAGTGTTGCCTTGCACAACCTATACCTCCAAGTTGCACTGTAAGATTTGTTTGATCCTATTGTGATCTTCCAGTGACAGATTCAGTGCCTTCCTAAAGACAGATCTCAGAAGTGTTGGTTTGTCAAAGGAGGGTGCACACCTCATGAAATAGGTTAGTCTTAGCAGAGTTAGACACCTTGTGAGAAGATGAAGGGTGAACATTAAAATGGTATAAAATACCGACAGGTTGTTAGGTAAGACACATATGCAACAGTTAGGTATCTTTATTATGAAACGTTTCGCCTACACAGTAGGCTTCTTCAGTCAAGTACAGAAAAGTTGATAGAAGCAGAAGATACTTGAAGACGATGTAATCAGTCCATCACCCTTAAAGTTTTGAGGTGGTCAGTCCCTCAGTCTGGAGAAGAGCATTGTTCCATAGTATGAAACAATATGGAGATGAAGTGACAGGATGGAGCTTTTTATAGCGCCAAGAGGTGTCAAGGGTATCTTGGTACAGACCATCAACTTCGACAACCTCTACTAGTGAGAACGGCTGGGTTTGAGAGGGACCTGCCCTCCCAAAGCAACCTACGTCTCACCTCCTGGCACTATATAAGGCCCCATTCTGTCACTTCAACTTCATATTGTTTCAGACAACGGAACAATGCTCTTCTCCAGACTGAGGGACTGACCACCTCAAAACTTTAAGGGTGATGGACTGATTACATCGTCTTCAAGTATCTTCTGCTTCTATCAACTTTTCTGTACTCGACTGAAGAAGCCTACTGTGTAGGCGAAACGTTTCGAAATAAAGATACCTAACTGTTGCATATGTGTCTTACCTAACAACCTGTCGGTATTTTATACAATTTCAATGTTCAACTACAGACCAATAGCACTAACATCCCATATCATAAAAATCTTTGAAAGGGTCCTAAGAAGCAAGATTACCACCCATCTAGAAACCCATCAGTTACACAACCCAGGGCAACATGGGTTTAGAACAGGTCGCTCCTGTCTGTCTCAACTATTGGATCACTACGACAAGGTCCTAAATGCACTAGAAGACAAAAAGAATGCAGATGTAATATATACAGACTTTGCAAAAGCATTCGACAAGTGTGACCATGGCGTAATAGCGTACAAAATGCGTGCTAAATGAATAACAGGAAAAGTCGGTCGATGGATCTATAATTTCCTCACTAACAGAACACAGAGAGTAGTCGTCAACAGAGTAAAGTCCGAGGCAGCTACGGTGAAATGCTCTGTTCCACAAGGCACAGTACTCGCTCCTATCTTGTTCCTCATCCTCATATCCGACATAGACAAGGATGTCAGCCACAGCACCGTGTCTTCCTTTGCAGATGACACCCGAATCTGCATGACAGTGTCTTCCATTGCAGACACTGCAAGGCTCCAGGCGGACATCAACCAAATCTTTCAGTGGGCTGCAGAAAACAATATGAAGTTCAACGATGAGAAATTTCAATTACTCAGATATGGTAAATACGAGGAAATTAAATCTTCATCAGAGTACAAAACAAATTCTGGCCACAAAATAGAGCGAAACACCAACGTCAAAGACCTGGGAGTGATCATGTCGGAGGATCTCACCTTCAAGGACCATAACATTGTATCAATCGCATCTGCTAGAAAAATGACAGGATGGATAATGAGAACCTTCAAAACTAGGGAGGCCAAGCCCATGATGACACTCTTCAGGTCACTTGTTCTATCTAGGCTGGAATATTGCTGCACACTAACAGCACCTTTCAAGGCAGGTGAAATTGCTGACCTAGAAAATGTACAGAGAACCTTCACGGCACGCATAACGGAGATAAAACACCTCAATTACTGGGAGCGCTTGAGGTTCCTAAACCTGTATTCCCTGGAACGCAGGCGGGAGAGATACATGATTATATACACCTGGAAAATCCTAGAGGGACTAGTACCGAACATGCACACGAAAATCACTCACTACGAAAGCAAAAGACTTGGCAGACGATGCAACATCCCCCCAATGAAAAGCAGGGGTGTCACTAGCACGTTAAGAGACCATACAATAAGTGTCAGGGGCCCGAGACTGTTCAACTGCCTCCCAGCATACATAAGGGGGATTACCAACAGACCCCTGGCAGTCTTCAAGCTGGCACTGGACAAGCACCTAAAGTCGGTTCCTGATCAGCCGGACTGTGGCTCGTACGTTGGTTTGCGTGCAGCCAGCAGCAACAGCCTGGTTGATCAGGCTCTTATCCACCAGGAGGCCTGGTCACAGACCGGGCCGCGGGGGCGTTGACCCCCGGAACTCTCTCCAGGTAAACTCCAGGTATCATAAATATATATATATATATATATTGTACTTCCCACCTCTAGGACTCAACTCCAGCTAACCGGTTTCCCTGAATCCCCTCATAATTGTTACATTCCTCACACTCCAACAGCATGTCAAGTCATAAAAAAAACATATTCCTCCATTCACTCCTTACTTTTGATATTCCTGGCCCGCCCATGGGCCAGGCTCGTCTGGTGCTTGTCTGATCAACCAGGCTGTTGCTGCTGGAGGCCCACTGTCCCACATATCCATCATAGCCTAGCTGATCTGGCACCTGGAGGTTACCTGGAGGTTACCTGGAGGTTATTTCGGGGATCAACGCCCCCGCGGCCCGGTTCATGACCAGGCCTCCCGATGGATCAGGGCCGGATCAACTAGGCTGTTACTGCTGGCCGCACACAGTCCAACGTACGAGCCACAGCCCGGCTGATCCGGCACTGACTTTAGGTATCTGTCCAGCTCTCTCTTGAAGGCAGCCAGGGGCTTATTGGCAATTCCCCTAATGCTTGATGGGAGGCTGTTGAACAGTTTTGGGCCCCGGACACTTATGGTGTTTTCCCTTAGTGTACTAATGGCGCCCCTACTTTTTATTGGGGGCATTTTGCATCGCCTGCCCAATCTTTTACTTTCGTAGGGAGTGATTTCTGTGTGCAGATTTGGGACCATTCCTTCCAAGATTTTCCAAGTGTAGATTATGATATATCTCTCCCTCCTGCGTTCCAACTAGTACAAGTCAAGTGCTTCCAAGCGTTCCCAGTAGTTAAGGTGCTTGACAGAACTTACACGTGCAGTAAAGGATCTCTGTACACTCTCTAGATCTGCGATTTCACCTGCTTTGAATGGAGACGTTAATGTACAGCAGTATTCCAGTTTAGAGAGAACAAGTGATTTGAAAAGGATCATCACTGGCTGGCATCTCTTGTTTTGAAAGTTCTCATTATCCATCCTATCATTTTCTTTGCACGTGCGATCGTGGCACTGTTGTGATCCTTGAAAGTGAGATCCTCAGACATTACTACTCCCAGGTCCCTTACATTTTTCCGCTCTATTGTATGGCCGGAGTCAGTAGTATACTCTGTTCTAGTTATTATATCCTCCAGTTTTCCATAACGGAGTAGTTGGAATTTGTCCTCATTGAGCATCATATTGTTTCCCGTTGCCCACTGGAAAACTTTGTTTATATCTTCTTGGAGGTTAACCGCGTCCTCAGGAGATGAAAGCCTCATGCAGATCCTAGTATCATCCGCAAAGGATGATACGGTGCTGTGGTGTATATCTCTGTCTATGTCTGATATGAGGATAAGGAATAAGATGGGGCGAGTACTGTGCCTTGTGGAACAGAGCTCTTCACTATGGCAGCCTCCAATTTAACTCTGTTGACCACTACTCTTTGTGTTCGGTTTGTTAGGAAGTTGAAGATCCATCTCCCCACTTTCCCAGTTATTCCTTTAGCACGTATTTTATGGGCTATTACGCCATGATCGCATTTGTCAAATGCTTTTGCAAAGTCTGTGTATATTACATCTGCATTCTGATTTTCTTCCAGTGCATCCAAGGCCATGTCATAGTGATCCAGTAGTTGTGAGAGGCAGGAGCGACCTGCCCTGAACCCATGTTGCCCTGGATTGTGCAGATTTTGGAAATCCAGGTGATTTGCAATCTTGCTTCTTAGCACTCTTTCAAAAATTTTTATGATATGGGGCGTCAGAGCTATTGGTCTATAGTTCTTAGCTAATGCTTTGCTGCCACCTTTATGGAGTGGGGCTATATCCGTTGTTTTAAGTGACTGTGGAATTTCACCCATGTCCAAGCTCCTCCTCCATAGTGTGCTTAGGGCACACGAGAGGGGTTTCTTGCAGTTCTTAATGAAAACAGAGTTCCACGAGTCTGGGCCCAGGGCTGAGTGCATAGGCATGTTGTCAATGTTTTTTTTCGAAATCTATCGGAGTTAGGGTAATGTCGGAAATCTGGCATACATTTATGGAGTTTTGAGGCTCATTCATGAAGAAATCATTTGGGTCATCGATTTCCTTGTTGTCATCTGTGTAAGTCCCATCCTGTCTGAGTAAGGGCCCGATACTAGATGTGGTATTTGCCTTGTTTTTGGCATATGAAAAGAAATATTTTGAATTTCTTTCAATTTCACTAATAGCTTTAAGCTCCTCCTGCCTCTCCTGGTTCCTGTAAGAGTCATTTAGCTTAAGTTCGATAGTTTCCACTTCCCTGGTCAGCGCCTCCTTTCGTGTATCAGATATTCCAGCACTCCTGAGGAGCTCAGTGATTCTTCGTCGTCTTCTGTAGAGGGAGCGTCTTTCTATCTCCAGTTTACTCCTGCTCTTCTTCTTTCTTAGGGGAATATGCCTAGAACATGCTTCGGCTGCCAGGAAGTTGATCCTTTCAAGGCACTGGTGAAGATACTTGTCCATTTTCCTCTTGAAGGCTTCTACTCTTGTTCCAACCGAGTTTCTGATATCCTCTGGTAAGATGTTGAATAGTCCAAGACTCCGGATGTTGATACAGTGTTTCCTTATTGTCCCCACCGCATCCCTGCTACTCAGTGGGTTTGTTTTATACTTCCTCCCATATCTCTCACTCCAGTATGTTGTTATGGCAGTGTGCAGATTTAGGACCAAGCCCTCAAGTTCTTTCCAGGTATATGTTATCATGTATATGTGAGGGGCCCTAGACTGTTCAACTGCCTCTCAGCATTGTAACAACTTCAGACAGTATTACCAAGGCTGGCTCCTCCTCAGGAAAATTAATGAATAGAAAAAGAAATAATTCACAAAGATAAACACTATTATTTATTAATGCAAAAATAAAACAGTAAAACATGAAGATGTATCCTATTTGAAAGAAAAATGAAAAATGAAATGAAAAAATGACGTGTGAATTCAACGCTAATATGTACTGTTATAATGGGGTGTCTGGTGGAGATTGACACCGTCTTGTAGAAATCGTAGCCTTTGCTGATGATGTGGGGGGGGGGGGGTCACACGTGTTGGTGACAACCCAACGGCTAGTTCTTCACAGAGTCTATTGCCTTGAATAGTTAGTCCAGACTCCAGATGACAGGAAAGCAGATTCTTTACCACTACAAAGATGAGGGGTTATGGTATGCTATTGCCTACGGTTAATCAGGTAGGTAGATCCAACATTGGACGTCTCGGGACGTTAGTCCATCTCCTTCAATACTTCTCGTTGGTTGGCAGGTGACCCGATCTGTCATTCCAAGCTGGAAAGAGAGACAGGTTACCCACTGCTTAAGAAATCACTCTCCATGATAAGTACAATACCTAAAAGACGTGGTGATTATTAAAACATTTAACAGAGATCAAGGCTGAAAGGACTAAGTTCATTATTGGTCAAAAGTGAAGCTTTCAATCAATAAGTCCACTAGAATATGAGCAGGCGTGTACTTAGTGCTGCTGGGAGCTGTGAGTCGAGTGATTACTGTTTGGCCGGAGCCCCACACGTCACCTTTCGGGGGGGGGGGATAGCGGGAGCTAGACTTACCCTACCTTAACAAGCAGCTGGCAATCAAACTATTGTTACCATATACTCACTAGCTACTCCTATCTGTTGAACTTTTCCCTCACAAGCATACATAAGGGGGTTACCAATAGACCCCTGGTTGTCTTCAAGAAGGCACTGGACATGCATCTAAAGTCAGTACCTGACCAGCCAGGCTGTGGTTCATATGTTGGGTTGCGTGCGGCTAACAGTAACAGCCTGTTGATAAATTAGACACATGTGCAACTCTTGGGTATCTTTATTGAGGAAACGTTTCGCCACACTGTGGCATCATCAGTCCATACAAAGGAGAATTTATCAACATGTCGGTTCTCTGAACCATTCATCTACAAACCTGTCAGACACTGCAACTTCTTGGGATCTTAATACTTGGGAATTCTTCGCTTGCCTAATTCTTGGGCACGACCTACTTCCACATTGAACAAATGTGACACCACCTATGGCTGCTGCACCTCTCCTGCCTACGGTTTATAAGCTCCTTCTCCGCACGTATGCCGTATTCTATTCAAGATTGATGGACTGACCACATCGACTCAAGGTTGAGGGGCTGATTTCCTCATTCTCCCCCTGTTCTTCAAGATTCTCCTTTGTATGGACTGATGAAACCACTGTGTGGCGAAACGTTTCCTCAATAAAGATACCCAAGAGTTGCACATGTGTCTAATTTATCAACATGTCGGTTCTCTGAACCATTCATCTACAAAGTAACAGCCTGGGTGATCAGGCCCTGATCCACCATGAGGCCTGGTCACAGCCTGGGCTGCGGGGACGTTGACCCCAGAAACCCTCTCCAGATATACTCCAGGTATATCTCTCTCCTCCGCTCCAATGAGTACGTGTTCATGTCTTGAAGACGTTCCAGGTAATTTATGTGTTTTACTGGCTCATTGTGAGCCGTAAACGATCTCTGTATTTGTTCCAGCTCCGATATTTCTCCTGCTTTGAACAGGGCCGTCAGCACTGAGCAATATTCTAAATGAGGAAGCACTAGCGATTTGAAGAGTGTCACCATCAGCATTGTTTTTCTTGTTTTGAGAGTTCTCAATGCCCACCCCGGCATCTTCCTGGCTGTCGTGATCTTTGTCTTGTTTTGATCTTTAAAAGGAAGGTCAGCTGACATAATTATTACCAGGCCTTTCACGTGTTCCTTTCCTTGCACACAAAAACCTTCTTTGCCCTCTCCCTCCAAAATTTCCCAGGATGTCCCGTACCCAGCCTTCTTTCCACTACAGATTTATATGCTCTCCAAGTCACTCTATTTCATACCAGCTTTTCTAAATGGCCGAACCATCTCAACAACCCCTCCCCAGTCCTCAGGATAATACTTTTAGAAACCCAACACGTCCTTTTAATTTGTTAGCTATGGATTCTCAGACACGACATCTCCACTGCCTCCAGCCTTCTCCATGTTGCAACATTCACCACCCATGGTTCACTGCCATATAAGAGTGTTGGTATCACTATACTCTCATACATTCCCCACTTTGCTTCCATGTTCGTCTTTCACAGACCTATCTACCGATAAGTCTACTCCCAAATTTCTGAATATATTCACTTCCTCCATACTCCTTCCCTTCCTCCAATCTGATACACAATCTTTCATTGTCTAGATTATTTGTTATCCTCATCACTTTGCTCTTTCCTATGTACACTTTTTATTTCTTTTCGCACATACCCTTCAAAATTCGTCCACCAACCTATGCAACTTCTCTTCAAAATCTTCCAAAAGCACAGTGTCATCAGAAAAAAGCAACTGTGACAACTTCCACTTTGTGTTAAGATTCTTTATCTCTTAATCCCACACCACTTCTCTGCACCTGAGAATTCACTTCTCTCACAACCCCACCTATAAATATGTTGAATAACCATGGTGACATCATATATCCTAATTTAAGGCCTACTTTTACTGGGAAATAATTTCACTCTTTCCTACAGACTCTAACTGCTTTCAGTAACCTACCACCTATTCCATACACTTTCAACATCTGCCACATTGCTTCCCTATCACATGTCTTTTTTAAATCCACTATTCACTTATGTTTCACTGTAAGCACTTGTCTACACACCCATTACCCTTCCTAAAGCCTTCTTGTTCAACTGTGATCCTGCTGATCGTCTTACTCTTAATTCTTTCAATAATAACTCTACCATGCACTTTACCAGTTATGCTCAACAGGCTTATTTCCCTATAATTTTTGCACTCTCTTTTGTCCCCTTTGCCTTTATACAAAGGAACTATGCTTGCTATCTGCCAGTTCCTAGGTACCTTACCCTCTTTTATACATTTATTAAATAAAAACACCAACCATTCCAAAACTATGTCCCTACCTGTTTATAACATTTCTGTCTTGATCCCATCAATCCCAACTGCTTTACACCCCTTTCATTCTACCCAATGCCTCATGCACTTCCCCCACACTCACATCTGGCTCTTCCTTACTCCTACAAGATGTTACACCTTCTTGCCCAATGTACAAAATCATAGCTTATCCTATCTTCATTAACATTTCACATATACTCAAAATATTTCCTCCATCTTCCCGATACCTCCAACTTTCCATCTAATAGCTCTCTTCTCCTATTTTTAACTCTAAAATACAATCATTCCCTAGGCTTTCTCAACTTATTAATCTCACTCCAATTTTTTTTATTCTCAGCAAAATTTGTTTAGAGCATCTCATCCACTCTTTCATTTGGTTTCCTTTTACATTCCATCGCCATTCTCTTAACCTCTCTTTTTCTCTACAAATACTCCTCCCTCCTCGCATCACTTCTACTTTGTAAAAACTTCTCATATACAAACTTTTTCTCTTTACCTCATCATTCAAGCAATCGCTCTTCTTCCCTTCCACACCAACTTTCCAGTAACCACAAACATCTGTTAAGACTCCAAAACTACCCCATACCACTTCAACCTCATTGCCTAACTCTCACTAGCCCATCTTTCTTCCAGAAGTTGTTTATATCTTACTCTAACTGCCTCCTCCTTTAGGTAATAAACCTTTACCTCTCTCTTACTTGTTGATATCTTTCTCCTTATATCCCATCTGCCTTTTACTCACACTGTAGCTACAACTAAAAACTAATCTGATGTATATGTGGTCCCTCTATAAACATGCACATCCTGAAGCCTACCCATCAGTCTTTTATCAACAATACAAAGTCTAACAAACTATTGTCATTACACCCTGTATCATATCTCGTATACTTATATATCCTTTTTTTAAATATGCATTAGCTATTACCACACCTCTTTATATACAAAGTTCAGCCAGAGACCTCGATTATCATTTACCCTTGGCACCCCAGACTTATTTGCCACTCCGAGCTTCTAACCGTCTCTCCCACTTAAGCATTCGGATCTCCTACCACAATTACTCTCTCACTTGGTTTAAAAGATCCAATACACTCACTTAACATCTCCCAAAATCTGTCTCTCTCTCTCTCCTCTTCTCTTCTCCAGATGCATAAACATTTATTATAACCTACTTTTAGGATCCGACCTTTATTTTAATCCACACAATCCTTGAATTTATACACTTATATTTCCTATTCTCCTTCCATAACTGATCCTTCAACATTATTGCTACTCCTTCCTTAGCTCTAACTCTCAGATACTACTGACCTTATCCCATTTATTTCTCCTCACTGAAACTCCCTTTACTCCTTCATCTTTATTTTGCTTACAGCAACGATATCCAGCTTCCTTTCATTCATAAAACTAGCAATCATCTTTTTCGAATCATCTGCACAACATCTACACTCGCTCAAACATCTCAGATTTATGAAGTTTTTCTTCTCATTTTTAGTAATTTATACAGGATTTACTTGTCCATTGCTCCCGGCATTTTAGTCGCCTCCTGCGACCTCATGTCTTACTGAGGAAAGATTCGTTTCCACTTCCATACTGAGATGAAAGGAAATAGATAAGAACAAGAATTATTTAGAAAGTAGAAGAAAATTCAGATGGATGTCTATACATATACGTGTTGATAAATTGATTTATCAACGTGTCGGTTCACTGAACCATTCATCTACAACATATACGTGTACATGTATATGTAGTGTGCCTAAGTTGTAAGTAGAAGTAGCAAGACGTACCTGTTTTCTTGCCTGTTTATGACACAGAAAGAAAAGACACCAGCAATCCTACCATTGTGTTAAACAATTTCAGATTTCCTTTTCACAAACATTTGGCAGGACGGTAGTACCTCCCTGGGTGGTTGCTGTCTACTAACCTACTACCACAGGACAGTAGTACCTCCCTGGGTGGTTGCTGTCTACTAACCTACTACCACAGGACAGTAGTACCTCCCTGGGTGGTTGCTGTCTACTAACCTACTACCACAGGACAGTAGTACCTCCCTGGGTGGTTGCTGTCTACTTACCTACTACCACAGGACGGTAGTACCTCCCTGGGTAGTTGCTGTCTTCTAACCTACTACCACAGGACGGTAGTACCTCCCTGGGTGGTTGCTGTCTACTAACCTACTACCACAGGACGGTAGTACCTCCCTGGGTGGTTGCTGTCTACTAACCTACTACCACAGGACAGTAGTACCTCCTTGGGTAGTTGCTGTCTTCTAACCTACTACCACAGGACGGTAGTACCTCCCTGGGTGGTTGCTCTCTACTAACCTACTACCACAGGACGGTAGTACCTCCCTGGGTGGTTGCTCTCTACTAACCTACTACCACAGGACTGTAGTACCTCCTTGGGTGGTTGCTCTCTACTAACCTACTACCACAGGACAGTAGTACCTCCTTGGGTAGTTGCTGTCTTCTAACCTACTACCACAGGACGATAGTACCTCCCTGGGTGGTTGCTCTCTACTAACCTACTACCACAGGATGATAGTACCTCCTTGGGTGGTTGCTGTCTACCACCTACTACCACAGAACGGTAGTACTGTCTACTATTCTTCTCAATGTCGGTTAATATGCCTTACTTGGGAATCTTCTATGCCTTTCCGATAATATTTTTATGATCTAAATTTTTATTTTCTACTACCGTGCTTGTCACTGTATGGTACACTAACAGCTAAACGCGTTATATAGCCATTCACAGCTGACATGGTATGAAGTTTTGGTGCGTAGATACTGGTCGGGCGTCACCAATCCATCAACCCACCTGGTATAATGAACAATCCTATGATTTTGTATAGCACTGTTGTTTTCCCTCCAGCCCAAGCTTACCACACAGACTGAGGTATGGCAGATGTTGCAGCTAGCCAGCCACGAAACCAAGGAAATAGTGCACCTAACAATGAGAGAAGAGGCACATGTGGAGCGCATCGGGCACTCAACAGGTATGGCCTTATACGTGCACACAATGAGTGCTCTGGATCACATGTGGTCCCTGCAGAGAGCAGCCTGCAGCCTCCACAGACAGATGAAAATTCCAATGGTAACATCCTCAGCTGCGAAGATCTCTGATGGCATTCAGATCCACTGCTAAGAGTACCCTATCTCATATTCCTAAAGCGGCTCGTCCATATGTGGCAGGGAAATTCACAGACCTTCTCAATCAGGTGAATGGAGGTTTCACTAACTTAGAAGCCCGAGGCGCCTTGGCGCAACCTACTCCCGTTCGGAAATGTCTGTTATGCAGTTCATGCATAACGCGGCAAATCGCTAATCACATCAGTCATAAAAGCAGTGCGCAAGTACCCAAGAACAGATAACTGTGTCCCTCTGCCCCATCATCGCAGGAATCACAGAGGCAGATCAAGCAAAAATTCCACTGAAAACGAGAAACTTTGCGCACAGGTTAGCAAAAAACAAAAATGAAGGTAACACAGGGATCAATCAGAATAATCACAAGTGACGACACTGTTGCTCCCAAAGATGAGGCCACAGCCAAAGCACTAAGAGACAAGCATCAAACAAGGGACACCAGAGTCGTTAACAACAACCTTGAGGATGAATTCTTCACTGGACAACTAATTTTGCCAGAATCAGAAGTCTATAAAGCGATAGTGTCGTTTCCAGCAGGATCAGCAGGAAGTTACACTGAAATTCGACCACAACACATAATGGAGATAGTAAATCCAGTACTCGGCAAATCTGCATCAATTCTTCTCTCTGAGTTAACAACCTTCATCAACAACTCTGGCTGGGCAGATTCCAGAAGAAATTAAGCTTTTCTTTTTCGGAGCCTCTTTATGCGCTTTGAAGAAAAATAATGGGGGAATCAGACCCATTGCTGTTGGTAACACTCTTCGTCGTCTCGTTGTTAAAGCAGCAGTAAGAAACATTGGCGTAGAAGTTGCCAGTTTACTACAGCCAAACCAACTGGACTTTGGGGGTCTCTCAAGGCAGTGAAGCGGCAGTTCATGCAGCAAGGGCCTACATCAGGGATCTACCAGAAGACAAGGCCGTTGTCTAACTAGACTTTAGAAATGCCTTTAATATGGTGAAAAGAGATGTGGTCTTACCAGCTGTGCGTCTTGTGTGGAGATACCTGGCATCATGATCCCTTATTCTCTCCTCCATTCTCCTCAGGTCATTCAGTTTGTCCTCCTTGAGGACAAACTGAATGGCCTGAAGTAATTAAAACGGCTAAAGAAGTCATTGAGCTATTTCGTTCGAACTCAACAGTAAACTTTATGGATGGAGCTTTATAGAGTGCTAGAGCACTCAGCTCACACACTGAGGTCCGGGGGTCGATTACTGGTACGGGTGGAAACATTAGGACGTGATTCCTTAAGGCAATTGCTGTCCATGTTCACCCATCAGTAAAATAGGTACCTAGGTGTTATTCGACTGGTGTGGGTAGCATCCTGGGAGAAAATTGACCTAATTTACCCGAAATGCTCTGCATAACAAGCGGCTTTCTGTATAATAGTACGTCACTGATGTCAAGTAGGCCTGAATACCTTGTACATGTACTTGTAGAAATAGATTAAAAAACTATTAAATGGTTTATATCTTTATTCTTCACATTACACATAAAACATCATTCACATATCTGTACTATATCCTACTTGAATTAAATAATCTAACTCCATCAGTAAACTTTACTCTTGAGTTTTATCAAAATAACTAGACCCGTTGATGTCATACACCACCTGAGACAATAGGAGGTATTCAATTCCCTGGAACAAGAGCCCCTCACCAGCTTCAAGGAACCTCCCTCGACAGGTAGTTAAGCAAAGCACATCATGTCTTACCATCAAATAGAATTCCTCTACTGCTGAACCTCACCGACACACCACCTGGCTGCCTCTTCCTTCTCCCGCCTCTGTATCAGTGTTAGTAACTTTATACAGGTATACACAAATACAGTTACATAGATTATCATACACAGCAGCATGTTGTTAGGTAAGACACATATGCAACAGTTAGGTATCTTTATTTCGAAACGTTTCGCCTACACAGTAGGCTTCTTCAGTCGAGTACAGAAAAGTTGATAGAAGCAGAAGAGACTTGAAGACGATGTAATCAGTCCATCACCCTTAAAGTTTTGAGG
Organism: Cherax quadricarinatus; assembly: GCF_038502225.1. Classification (NCBI taxonomy): domain Eukaryota; kingdom Metazoa; phylum Arthropoda; class Malacostraca; order Decapoda; family Parastacidae; genus Cherax; species Cherax quadricarinatus. Next base: position 824,779 of record NC_091343.1, read on the forward strand.
TGGTCAGTCTGACCACTGATTACATCGTCGTCAAGTCTCTTCTGCTTCTATCAACTTTTCTGTACTCGACTGAAGAAGCCTACTGTGTAGGTGAAACGTTTCGAAATAAAGATACCTAACTGTTGCATATGTGTCTTACCTAACAACCTGTCGGTATTTTATACCATTTTAATGTTCACAGCAGCATGTGTAGAGAACCTGGGAAAACCCCAAAAGTCAGACAAAGTGACTTATTTCCATTGGGTTCCTGAGGTATCTTTAATGCCTTCAAACAGTTTCTTGTAAATTGTTCATTGTTTTTAAATAAAGTTTTCTTAAACTACACATTTTATTAATACACAGTATGTCGGTAGTTATGTACTATTGTAATAATAAGATAAGATTTCTTCGGTCTTTTAACTTGCTGTCTTATTTCAATTGTGGTCCTTTAATCTTGTCCTCAGAAGGCGACCCAGGTACCTTGTCCTCAGGATGCGACCCAGGTACCTTGTCCTCAGGAGGCGACCCAGGTACCTACTTACTGCTAGGTAAACAGGGACAACAAGTATAAGGAAACATGCCCAACGTTTCCACTAGTGCCGGGGATCGAACCACGGACACAGTGTGTCAGGCGAGAGAGTTGCCAACCGCAAGGATTGGCAAATTAAATTACACGGTCATATTTTATAGTTCTCTCAGGTTTTTATATACAAACCAGCATTTGCAAAATATCACATATCTACCTGGAGGGTTTTCCGAGGGCTCTTTTACATCCGCAGGCCGGCCCACGACCAGGCCTGGCGGTGTATCAGAGCCTGGTCAACCAGGCTGTTACTACCGACCGCACGCAAACCAAAGTACGTACCACAGAATGGCTTGTCAGGTACTGACTAAGTGTCTGACAAGCTCCCAGCCAGGGGTCTATTGGTAATCCCCCTTATGAATCGTCTTGGGCTCCTGACACTTATTGTGTTATCTCTTAGTGTATTAACGGCATTCCTGGATTTTGCTGGAAGGATGTTGCATCGTCTGCCGAGTCTTTTGTTTCACAAGGAGTGATTTCAGTGTGTAAATTTGGGATTAGTCACACTAGGATTTTCCAGGTGTATTATTATTATAATCAAGAGGGAAGCGCTAAACCCGGAGGATTATACAGCGCCTGGGGGGGGGATGTGGAAGGCATTCAGGCTTAATTCGGGGAACTGGAGCACGGATCCAATTCCCTAAATCAAGAGCACCTCACCAACATCAAGGAACCTTCCTTGAGGGGTTTCCAGGTGTAAATGTATCTTTCTCGCCTGCATTCCAAGGAGTACAGGTCAAAAGACTTCAAACATATGCATATTTGGGTACATTTATTTGTAGACTTTTTGCCAGCCAGTGGCTTTATCAGTGCAAGGATATAATTTGAAGAATGTAGAACTATATACAAAGGAATTATCAGTCCCTCAGTCTTGGAGCTGGTGAAGAGCACCGTATTAGAAAAATCAGATTCAGGAAGGATATAGGAAAGCACTGGCTTGGTAATAGAGTTGTGGATGAGTGGAACAAACTCCCGAGTACAGTTATTGAGGCTAAAACGTTGCGTAGTTTTAAAAATAGGTTAGATAAATACATGAGTGGATGTGGGTGGGTGTGAGTTGAACCTGGCTAGCTTGTGCTACTAGGTCTGATGCCGTGCTTCTTCGTTAAGTGGCAGTGACCTGACTAGGTGGGTCATTGGGCTAATCCAGGGGGGACACGGACCTACTTCACATGGGTCAGTAGGCCTGTTGCAGTGCTCCTCCTTTCTTATGTAGTTCTGAAGATTCTCAAGACTACAGTGCTCTTCACCAACTCCGAGGCTGAGGGACTGATTACTTTATCTTTCGTATGAAGTTCTACATTCTTCACAGTATATACTTGTATTGATAAAGCCACTGGATGGTGAAACGTCTATTAATAAAGATATCCAGATGTTGCACATGTGTCTAATTCTTCAACTTGTTCGTATCATATACCATTCATATGGAACTTGAAACATTCCCGGTAATTGAGGTACTTTACTGTTTTCATACATGTATATTCTCCAGGTCTGCAGTTTCGCCTGTCATGAACAGAGTCGTTAGTGTACAACAAGATTCCAGCGTAGAGAGAACAATTGCTTGGCACCCCTAGTGTTTAAGGTTCTCATTATCTATGATCTTTGAAAGTGAGATTCTCTGACATTATCACTCCCAGGTCCTTCACATTAATTTTTCGTCCAATTGTGTGGGTAGAATTTGTTTTATATTCTGATATAGTTTTTACTTCGTTTTCTTTAGCAGAGTAATTGAAATTTGTCCTCATTGAACTTCATATTGTCTTCTGCAGTCCATTTGAAGACTTGGTTTATATTCATTTGTAGATTTGCAGTGTCCTCAGTGGCTGACACTGTCATGCAAATTCTAGTATCGTCAGATATGAGGTCTCCTTTGATTTTATTCTGGTCACTGTTACTTTGTTCTATTGGTTGGAAGGTTAAAGAACCACCTGGAAAAATAGACACATAAGCAGTATATTGTGATCCTTTATTGACAACGTTTCGCCCACACAGTGGGCTTTATCAAGTCACAAACAGATCTACCTGGGTGAAAGGTACGTGAGCATTTATAGGATGGAGTTAGGCGGATTATTATTATTATTATAATCAAAAAGAAGCGCTAAGCCACAAGGGCTATACAGCTGGAGTTAGGCGGAGAATGCTGGGTAGGTTGGATCTGATAGACCTACACGGGACTGGCGGCGCGTATGTAGTTATATGTGATAACGAGGAAGAAGTTATACATTATACTGCTTTTGTGTTTATTTTTCCACATTATTTATTCACATTAAGATCTATCTAACCATTTTTCCAGTTATTCCTTTACCGCGCATTTTATGCGCTGTTACACCACGATCACTCTTGTCAAAAGCTATCACAAAGTTAAGACACGGCTGAGGACTGATTACCTCATCTTTTGTATATAGTTCTACTGTCTTCAAGTTATGTCCTAGAATCTGTATTGATAAAGCCACTGAATGGCGAAACGTCTACAATAAAGATACCCAGATGTTACACATGTGTCTTAACTTTCATCTTGTCGGTATTGTACACCTTCCCTGCGCAGCTGTCACAAAGTCTGTGTTACTGCGTCTACATTGTTTGTCCTCCATTGCATCCAAGATCTTGACATATGGTAACTTTACTGTTAATATAAAATCAATATAAAGGTAATGAAGTGGATAGGACAAAAACAATACTTTTTATTAACATTTATTCTGTTACAAAAGATAAAATATTAAAAATTCTAGAAAATTGAAACCTACATATATACTATTAAACCTTAATTAATATATATATATATATATATATATATATATATATATATATATATATATATATATATATATACACACACAACAACCACTGTGAAAGAATAGCGAAATTCCAAGCGAAAGAGCTTTCGTTACTTCTCACATTATCAAAGAACTACAGTCCCTTGATAATGTGAGAAGTCACGAAAGCGCTTGGAATTTCGCTATTCTTTCACAGTGATTGTTTGCGAAAATTTGTGTATGCAATAATTTCGCAAAAATCATTCTGAACCTAAAGTAGAAGTTTTGAAAACAATGTGAATATTTCTTTTGAATAATATAAATTGGATTCCTATTTCATTAATAAAATTTGGGAAGAATTTAAGATATATTAGACAAAATTTTGGGTAGAATATAAACTGTGTTTCATGGATCACTGACTACCTACATCATCATAAAAAGTCAGGTGTTGTTAAGTAAGATATATGTGTAAGAGTTGGGTATCTTTATTCCGAAACGTTTCGCCTACACAGTAGACATCTTCAGTCGAGTACAGAAAAGTTGGTAGAGGCAGAAGAGACGTGAAGACGATATAATCAGTCCATCACCCTTGAATATCTGGTTTTGAGGTGGTCAGTCCCTCAGCCTGGAGAAGAGTATTTTGTTCCATAGACTGAAACAATGTGAGGTTGAAGTGACAGTCTGGACACTTATATACTGTCAGGAGGTGAGATGTAGGCCACTAGTAGTAGCAAGAATGTAATTATTGAGAGGTCAGTCCCTCTCAGAATCAACCATTTCCACTTGTAGAAGTTGTCCAAGTTGCCTTCTGCTCTGTACCAAGAAAGATACCATTGTGTTGCAGTGTCTGACGGAGTGAACATTACAATGGTATAAAATACCAACAGGCATTTTTTACCCTTTTATAAGTGTCCATATTGTCACTTCAACCTCACATTGTTTCAGACTATGGAACAACACTTCTCCAGGCTGAGGGACTGACCACCTCAAAACTACATCTTCAAGGGTGATGGACTAATTACATTGTCTTCGCATCTCCTCTGCTTTTACCAACTTTTCTGTACTCGACTGTAGAAGCCTACTGTGTAGGCGAAACGTTTCGGAATAAATATACCTAACTGTTGCACGTGTCTCTCACCAAACTGTTGGTATTCTATACCATTTTAATATTTAGTCAGGTTTTGTGGGGGCACGGGGGGGGGCAGCGAGGTGTAGTCTCGTCATTATATGCCTTCCTGTTAACCTTTTATTTCTATAGTTCCTTGATAATGTGAGAAGTCACGAAAGCGCTTGGAATTTCGCTATTATTTCACAGTGGTTGTTCTGCATATGAAATATATATATATATATATATATATATATATATATATATATATATATTTCTCCAGAAATAGAAGGTATAGCCATCAACAAAAATACAACCTGTTGGTATTTTATACCATTTTAATGTTCAACAAAAATATTCTTTATGTAGAAGTATGTTAATTCCGTCCAAGAAGGAAACACAAGCAGTTACGAGGTGTCGTGTATATTTTAAAACATTCTCAGTTAAAGTTTTGGAAACAGGAATTATCAGTGAGTTTTGGAATACACACATTCTCAAGCAGTCTTGGAATACAAACATTCCCATGTAGTTGATAAATTAGACACATGTGCAACTCTTGGGAATCTTTATTGAGGAAACGTTTCGCCACACAGTGGCTTCATCAGTCCATACAAAGAAGAAACTTGAAGAACAGGAGGAGAATGAGGTATTCAGTCCCTCAAGTTTCTCCTTTGTATGGACTGATGAAGCCACTGTGTGGCGAAACGTTTCCTCGATAAAGATACCCAAGAGTTGCACATGTGTCTAATTTATCAACATGTCGGTTCTCTGAACCATTCATCTACAATTCCCAAGTAGTCTTGAAATAAGCACATTCTTAAGAAGTCTTGAAATACGCACATTCTTAAGAAGTCTTGAAATAAGCACATTCTTAAGAAGTCTTGAAATACGCACATTCTTAAGAAGTCTTGAAATAAGCACATTCTTAAGAAGTCTTGAAATAAGCACATTCTTAAGAAGTCTTAAAATACGCACATTCTTAAGAAGTCTTGAAATACGCACATTCTTAAGAAGTCTTGAAATAAGCACATTCTTAAGAAGTCTTAAAATACGCACATTCTTAAGTAGTCTTGAAATACGCACATACTTAAGAAGTCTTGAAATACGCACATTCTTAAGAAGTCTTGAAATACGCACATTCTTAAGAAGTCTTGAAATACGCACATTCTTAAGAAGTCTTGAAATACACACATTCTTAAGAAGTCTTGAAATACACACATTCTTAAGAAGTCTTGAAATACACACATTCTTAAGAAGTCTTGAAATACACACATTCTTAAGAAGTCTTGAAATACGCACATTCTTAAGAAGTCTTGAAATACGCACATTCTTAAGAAGTCTTGAAATACGCACATTCTTAAGAAGTCTTGAAATACGCACATTCTTAAGAAGTCTTGAAATACACACATTCTTAAGAAGTCTTGAAATACACACATTCTTAAGAAGTCTTGAAATACGCACATTCTTAAGAAGTCTTGAAATACGCACATTCTTAAGAAGTCTTGAAATACGCACATTCTTAAGAAGTCTTGAAATACGCACATTCTTAAGAAGTCTTGAAATACACACATTCTTAAGAAGTCTTGAAATACACACATTCTTAAGAAGTCTTGAAATACGCACATTCTTAAGAAGTCTTGAAATATACACATTCCCAGATGTGTTGAAATTCACAATCTAAAATTACCTCAGAACACTGACGTTTGAAGTTCCACTTATCATTTTCGTATGAGAGTAAGTCACTTGGTTTTCCCCGGTGGTACCTTTGTAATTACAGGAAAAATACGACTATATATAATCTACATGCAAGCACTGACTATACCAGGCTAATAATGGATAATACAAATTATCTTGATAAAAAGAATCTGCAACATTCTCCATTGTAATACATTAAAAAAAACTGGATTCATTATTGCTTGTTTGGACAGGCCAAGTGATGTCATGCTGTTGAATTTATATAAATTGTGTCTAGTTTAAAATTCGAGTTGAAAATATAAGAATTATGTCAACTTCAGGATAAGTGATACTTCAGTTTTAGAATGATATCAACTTGACACTTATGAGTTACTTAATGTTGCACTTAAAGTATGGTTGTGATGAACTTTAGTGAAGTTTGAGAACCATCTTATATCAAGTTCTCGTTAAAAGCAGTGTGTAGGTTATGTTAGGTAGTGTGTGTGTGTGTGTGTGTGTGTGTGTGTGTGTGTGTGTGTGTGTGTGTGTGTGTGTGTGTGTGTGTGTGTGTGATGTCTGATGTAGTATCAGCACATGAAGGATATGTTGTGGTGGTGACAGTACCAGCACATGAAGGATATGTTGTGGTGGTGACAGTACCAGCACATGAAGGATATGTTGTGGTGGTGACAGTACTAGCACATGAAGGATATGTTGTGGTGACAGTACTAGCACATGAAGGATATGTTGTGGTGGTGACAGTACCAGCACATGAAGGATATGTTGTGGTGGTGACAGTACTAGCACATGAAGGATATGTTGTGGTGGTGACAGTACTAGCACATGAAGGATATGTTGTGGTGGTGACAGTACCAGCACATGAAGGATATGTTGTGGTGGTGACAGTACCAGCACATGAAGGAAATGTGGTGACAGTACCAGCACATGAAGGAAATGTGGTGACAGTATCAGCACATGAAGGATATGTGGTGGTGACAGTACCAGCACATGAAGGATATGTTGTGGTGACAGTACTAGCACATGAAGGATATGTTGTAGTGGTGACAGTACCAGCACATGAAGGATATGTAGTGGTGACAGTACTAGCACATCAAGGATATGTAGTGGTGACAGTACCAGCACATGAAGGATATGTAGTGGTGACAGTACTAGCACATGAAGGATATGTTGTAGTGGTGACAGTACCAGCACATGAAGGATATGTAGTGGTGACAGTACTAGCACATGAAGGATATGTTGTGGTGGTGACAGTACCAGCACATGAAGGATATGTTGTGGTGACAGTACTAGCACATGAAGGATATGTTGTAGTGGTGACAGTACCAGCACATGAAGGATATGTAGTGGTGACAGTACTAGCACATGAAGGATATGTTGTAGTGGTGACAGTACCAGCACATGAAGGATATGTAGTGGTGACAGTACTAGCACATGAAGGATATGTTGTAGTGGTGACAGTACCAGCACATGAAGGATATGTAGTAGTGACAGTACTAGCACATGAAGGATATGTTGTAGTGGTGACAGTACCAGCACATGAAGGATATGTAGTAGTGACAGTACTAGCACATGAAGGATATGTTGTGGTGGTGACAGTACCAGCACATGAAGGATATGTTGTGGTGACAGTACTAGCACATGAAGGATATGTAGTAGTGACAGTACTAGCACATGAAGGATATGTTGTAGTGGTGACAGTACCAGCACATGAAGGATATGTAGTGGTGACAGTACTAGCACATGAAGGATATGTTGTTGTGACAGTACCAGCACATGAAGGATATGTTGTGGTGACAGTACCAGCACGTGAAGGATATGTTGTGGTGGTGACAGTACCAGCACATGAAGGATATGTTGTGGTGGTGACAGTACTAGAACATGAAAGATATGTGGTGGTGACAGTACCAGCACATGAAGGATATGTGGTGGTGACAGTACCAGCACATGAAGGATATGTTGTGGTGGTGACAGTACCAGCACATGAAGGATATGTTGTGGTGGTGACAGTACCAGTACATGAAGGATATGTTGTGGTGGTGACAGTACCAGCACATGAAGGATATGTTGTGGTGGTGACAGTACTAGAACATGAAAGATATGTGGTGGTGACAGTACCAGCACATGAAGGATATGTGGTGGTGACAGTACCAGCACATGAAGGATATGTTGCGGTGGTGACAGCACCAGCACATGCCCTCCATGTGCTGATAATGACAGTACCAGCACATGGGTATGTGGTGGTGACTACCAGCCCATGAATATGTGATAGTTGTGACAGTACCACCACATGGTGGATATGTGGTGGTGATTATCTGGAGAGAGGTGGTGACAGTACCAGCACATGGAGGATATGTGGTGGTGGTGACAGACGTAATCCCTGGATTACTTATTAATGGTGACAATAGTGGACAGAGATGATTGTGTTTCGCCGAAGTCGTCGCAGTAACAATTATTCAACTAACTTACTATATTCATTGTTTTCCAATCACGTAACCCAGCTGATTTTGTCCTGTATATCCGAAATCCGTTAAATTAAAATCCATTAAGTCAAGAATTTGCTGGGGCGGTCGAGTGGGATGGAAAAATTACTAATAAGATCAGTACAAGACAAAACCTCTCATCGAGGACAGTGATTCTGATGACCGTCACATAAAAAATATATCTTGTCTAGATATATATGAGATAGATAAGCTATGTTTTTTTTATGCAGATAGACTCGTTTAAAGATGCAAAATATTTTTTTATAATGCCGAAAATTATGTATGGGTATAATATGGATAGTCCAAACATGAAAATTTAAAACAAAAATTGTTGATACCTGTTGGCTAATTTGCATGTGCATTTATCAGCTGGTTATGATGGTTATAAAGATGTGCCGGGTATGGACAGCAACAGACTGGTTGATCAATCATTCAACAGAAATGCCTGACCTCAGGCCGCTCTACACGAGTAGATGAAATTTCGAAACTGGTCTCAAGAATATCACAGGTATGTGAGGGTGTCAGTTGTAAGGGTGTTAGCTGTGAGGGTGTTAGCTGTGAGGGTGTTAGCTGTGAGGGTGAAACACTTGTGCCAGGGAAGAATAACACTGTGGGTGAAGATGATGCCTCTGATTCCCTGTCTCCAGCTGAGCCGCCATCATGATGTCATTTGTTTACGTGGCGGCTACGGACACAAATGGTGATCATCTTGCCTATGGCTGCACCAGCGCCCATTGACACTATGAGGTAGATGTTCATAGTCATAGCGATGAGCATAAGCAATGTGGCTATGACATATATGATGAAGTGCAGGAAGCCCACAGAGACCCACCACAAGTGCCTGCAAAAACCACTGGTCAATACAAAAGCAAACTGCTACACAGTACTATACAAATATTACATTCGACATACTGTTAATGTCACTCTTAAATTACTAACAACTGAAGGTAATTTAAGAAACAACTTTATCTTTAAAATATTTAACAAAAGTTATAAACTGGTAGTAAAATATTAGTTATATTTTATTGTTATGTTCTATATTTTATCACTTATAAATAGGAAACTACGATACTGAGGCGAGACTAAACACCAGAGGCTCCTGAGAACCAAAGGCCATTAAATAATATTTTCACAGAATTTCTGCCAATTAATGAATTCGTGCTAAAAATGTTTTAATATAAATAAAAACGTTCATTAACAAAACAGACGAGGATATAAAATTTACAAAAGACTCAAGTGATATTTGGGGAGTTTGGGACAGAAAAATAGAAACAATGGGAAGGAATGTGTGTATAAGTGAAAAGAAAGAGGCTAATAGGTACGTAGGGAGATGGGCTGATTTCTTTTATAATTAGTCCTAAGAATATTATTTCTGCTGGTGTTACTTTGGCTTACTACCTTACTCAGTAATTTTCCAGTCACACCCAAAAGCTGCAAACTGTACACTTGCCTATCCATTCCAATCAAATTTATTAACAACCTTTCACAAATTCTTGGGGCATAGTCATGTTTCATGTTTTCAGCAATGAACACAATATATAGTTTCTGTAAGCCTACATTTTTCATCTGTGTAGTCTTCGGATGTATCACTTAGTCACTCGATGCCATATACTAGGTTCATGAACGCAAAAGTTTACCGAATTCTCTGTGGAGTTGGTGATTAGGTGTCAATCTGCGAGACAGCCAAAAGTTTATCAGTTTAATCTATCTACAAGAACACAGATATGCTATTAGAACACACAACCAATAACATATGCATACAAAATCACAGCTAACATTCACACATGATTTGGGTCAAAGCTGAATTACAGTATCTGAAAAGATGTCTGGAATCATCAGTTATCAAACTAGCCAGCGCCATCAATCAAAGTGATGGGACGTTTACTTCATCTGTTCACATAGTGCATACTATGGCACAGTAGACTGAGACAAACCTGGCCTGGGCCAAGCTGTGGGAATTGACAAATTTTTTAAATCTATCAGAAATCTGGAGACTACTTGCCATTCAATTTCCGTACTTTTTTTTTTTTCCAAACTTCACTCATAGACGAAGTGAAAGTGACGGTAGGAACATAATCCCGCGGTCCTATTGGAACAATAATTGGCCCCACACAGCACTCTTCATGCGCACTGCACGAACACAAGCAGATGGCTTGGGGAATCGTATTTCAAGAAGTTGCTGTTAAAACAGAAGACGTATATAATTGTAACAACTCATCAGGGGGAGGTCAAAGGAGGAGGCTCCTCCCCATGAAAGGTTTGACGTGAGTAAAGGGGCCAGTTTGCACGTTCAAACTATCAACGTGGGCTACGAGGAGGTCGAGAATTAGAATGGTAAGTAAGAAGAATAGGAAAATGATCGCTGATATGCAAATCTGTTACCACAGACCAGGTATAGTCAAATGAAGTTGAAGAGAAGCAAATAGAGATGTATGTAAGAGAGTTCGAGTGCAAGGATCAAAATGAGTGGAGGTTAAGAAAAGCGAAAAAAGCCTGTAACTTCACGCCACAAGAATCACAGTGAGACCCTCCAGAGAGGATATGATGAACATTAAAATTACTTAACAAGAGGAGTGGTGTAGGGAGGAAAAAAAAAACAAGATCAACATCAGGAATAGATGACGGTCGTGGGGAAGATAAAAAGAGCACACTGTATACCATTTGTTCAAGTATATACGGGCTGCATTGTAATGCAGCAATAAACAAAGATCTGAGAAAGTGGCATACCAACGCACACAAGAAGTGCATTTTCATTAAATGTCCCATCATGAAAAGAATCTGATGATCGCAGTAAGACAGCCTGAGATGAGGAAGACAACAGTGGAGTGCAATTTTGGTTCTTGTAGACAGAAACGTACAGGGAAAAACTGGGAGAGTCATCTGAAGTTTACCCTGATTACTCCACTGTAAGCAAGTCATAATCTGGGAACAGAAGTATGACAGTAACATTAAACATGAGTTGTATACAGACTAGGAAGGTAAGTAAAACCAACATGTGGAGGTAGCGGGAAATTAGTAAGGGGTGAAATATTAGAACTCTTAGAAGAAAGGCATTGTGTAGAATGTTAAGCAAGGTGAGAATATGAAGCACTGGGGTAAATCAGTGTACATCACTGGTTTTTCTCTCCTCGGTTATTATAATCAAATAAAACACTAAACCGTCAGGAGTCATGCAGCGATGTAGGGCAGAAAATAGTGCCAGGGATCAGAAGTGAGGGAAGAAAAAGACTGGAAGGGACGCAAGAGCTATACGTCAAAGTTCGTGTAGTAAAGCAGTTTCTGACAAAAAGTAAAAAAGTGATCATAAGGCCAAGGCAGAGTCATCAGCAAGGAGGGAAGATAAAGTAAGAATGGTAGGGCGGCGGTGACGGTGGAGCTAAATTCTGCGAACTCGCTGGTAAACCAGACAATCCACAAGAAAGTGACGAACCAAAATAGGGACCTGACAAATCTCGCAGAGAGGAATAGGGTGTCGCTCCATGAGATACCAATGGGTAAGAAGTATGGCCGATGCAGAGATGGGCGAGCGCAGTCTCCTGAGTATGGCAACGGTGGTAAGAAGATAGCCGCAAACTCAAACGCTGTTTAACAGAATGTAATTTGTTATGTTGCGTATTTGACCACCATTGTTGCCAACAGTTGCGAAGACGGGCAGAGATGATGGTAAAATAGTGCCTGAATGGAATTCGTACCTCTAAAGGAAACCGCTAACCAATCAGCAGCGTCTGCCTGTTAATTGCCCCGCACATCAACATGTCCAGGGACCCAACAGAAAACTTTTGTTTTTGCTAGTTACACAGTGCAACCGAAGTTGAATACGAAGGACCACCGAATGAAGGGAATCAAATTGTTTATAGCAGTTGTAAGGTGCTGAGAGAATCCAAAACGATCACAAACGCCAAAAGGAGACAAGCATGTAATACGGAGAAGAGCTATGAGGATAGTATACAACTCGGCGGTAAAAATACTAACCGAGTCTAACAAATGACCTCGGACATCATCTGGGAATACTGCCGCGAACCCATGTTTGTCAGAAGATTTAGAACCATCTACATAAACAGCGAGGGCACAAGCATGTGGCTGGAAGTGATCACGAAAAAGAGAGGGAGAAGCAGCTGTAGGTAGGAGAGCTTTAGTGCACGGCAGTAGGGAAGAACAGACACAAACTGTTGGAACCTCCCAAGGGGAAAGGGAAAAGGCAGACGCTGACTTTCTTGCTGCTAAATATGATAATCTATGTAACTGTATTTGTGTATACCTGAATAAACTTACTTATAACATAAACCAGCTTAGACAAGACTAGGGCATAACACAAACAAAGGAGAGTCCTGTGATCTGGCCCCTGATGAATGATGAGCAAGAATTTTAAAGTGGTTTAACTGAATATGGTAAGCTGCTTTCAAAGAGGAAATGTCAGTCGGTGATCGAACAGAAGGCCAAGAAACTTGACCGCATCACATTCCGCATCCCATTATGAAGGGAGGCCGCTACCTGGCGATAGTCAGCGCCTGCGTAACCTATAGCAAAATCATCCACATAAAACGATGACCAAATATGCGATGAAAGAACAGACGGTAGATCATTTATAGCCAAGAGAAAAAGGGTAGTGCTAAGAACACAGCTTTGTTGGACTCCCTCAGCCTGAACAATGAGGAAAGCGAGGCGCCAACACAGACACGAAAATGTCTATCAGATAAGAAAGTAGCAAGGAAGGTCGGCAGATTACCACGGAGGCCTAAGGCGTAGGCCTGGGCTAAGATGTTATAACTCTAAGTGGTGTCATATGCCTTCTCGAGATCAAAGACTGCCAGAATGGAGTGTGTATTAGCAAAGGTATTTTGCACATACGTATCTAAGTAGAGAAAGGGGTGAAAAGAACAGTGGCCCTTGCGAAAGCCATATTTGCGAAAGCCGTATCAGACGTCTATTCATCAATCATTCCATCACCTTGCAAACTACACTGGTCAGAGCAATGGGACGATAGTGAGAGGTATCAATCCCCAGAAATGGCAGTACAATGGTAGATTTCTATTGCTGAGGGAGATCCCCTTATGTCCAAACAAGACTGAGGAGACGTAAAAGGACTGTAAGGGCTATAGAATGCAAATGCTGTAGCATTTGGATATGAATACCATCAGTCCCAGCTCCCAATGGCTGGCAAGTGGAAAGTGTGGACTCTAGCTCTAAGAGAGTAAAATATACATTATAAGGCTTCATCCCATTAGAAGAAAAAATCAAGGGTGATTGCTCCCTGGCAGACTAAGAAGCGAGAAACGAGGGACAGAGGTGAAGCCCTTGGGAGATATGGAAAAGATAGTTCCTGATTTCCATGGCAACTTCAAAAGGTTTCATGACACTAACCCCACCAACCTGCAAAACGGGAGCTGGGTCCAGAGCATACTTGCCATACAATTTCCGTACCTTCTTCCAAACTGTGCATATAGGGAAAGTTGAGGTAATGGTAGAAACAGTCTTGTCAACAATTGCGTTTATCATCGCGTATGATGTGGCGAGTGACTGCTCTCTGTCACTTAAAATCCAGAAGACAATTTACAGTCCAATTATATTAATAACAGCCCCACACAGCCTGTTTCAAGCACACTGCACAGGCATGTGCAGGAGACCACCAAGGCATGCATGTCTGAGAATCCCTGCCCATGGTTTGAGGAACAGAACATCACACTGCAGTCAAACCTAAGGTCGAAAACTGGTGCACCAGCTTATCAATACAAGACAAAGAAGGGTCCCCACAATAAGCAGTAAGATGAGAGTATTCTGTAAGTCTCAGTTCGCTCGTCCAAATTGCCAGCGGGGGCTACGAGGTCGGGAATATATAGTAAAAGTAAGAATAAGAAAGTGATCACTGTCGTGCAAATCTGGGAGAACAGACCAAGTGTAATCAAGTGCAACTGACATGGAACAGATGGAAAGATCAGTGCAAGAGAGAGACTGAGTAGGAGAGTCAAAATGGGTGGGAGCACCTGTGTTTAAAACATGAAGAGGATGAGAAGTGAGAAGAGTCTCCAACTGATCACCACGAAAATCACAGTGGGACCCTCCCCAAAGATGACAATGAGCATTAAAATCACCCAACAAGAAGACGAGCAGCGGCAGAGAGGAGATCAAGAATGCAATATCCAAGATACAGAATGCACAGGATGCAAATAGATGTGGGCTGCAGTATAATGTAGCAGAGATTGAACAAAAACCTGTTGAAACGGCATACCAATGAGCACAAGAAGTGCACTCTCATTAAAAGTTTTATCAGGAAGGGAATCAGTAGAATGCAACACCACATAGCCTAAAACGGGATGGGTAACAGCTGAATGAATTTTAGGCTCTTGAAACCACACACACACACACACACACACACACACACACACACACACACACACACACACACACTGGAGAAAACCGGAAGAGCAACACCTGGAGCTTTCCCCAAATACCTTTGAGGCCACGAATATTACATTGTAAATAGGTCATTATTCACAAATATAGATATTCCAACAATGAGAAGCAATAAAATCTACAGGCTGGTAGCGTCAGTGAAGTCAATGTGTTTAGGCAATGGAAAGCGGGTAAGCAGGGAGGAATCAGAATGCTGCATAAGGGGATACACTGGTGTCCGTTGAGAGTTTCGTCTCTGCAACACAGTTGGAGATAGTGTCAAGTGTTTCAGCGGACAAGAAAGATGCCCATACCATGATTTCAGAGATAGATGAGGGAGAGCAAGTAGAGATCGGAGAGACTATGGAGAGAACCAAACAGGTCTGAGAGGGGAGAGAAGTATGAACCTGGAGAGGGTTGGGGACAGAAGAAGAGACCTGTGGGGAACAGGAGAGGAAGGAGACTGGAAGGGGCTGGAGAAGAAGCTTGGGAGGGAACAGAAGAGGGGACCACACGAGGGGGGGTTGAACCTCCACCTTTGTGTGGGAGTTAAAAAGAAGTTGAGAGCTAGGCACTGAGGCCGAAAAGGAGAACTGTTGGGGAATTGTAAGCACTAAAGGAATGCGAAGAGATCTGGGCTTAGGAGACAGGCTCAACTTTGCAAGTGAGAGGCGCGAAGAAGGTGCAGGTGCGCGAGGCTTCACAGACTGAAAAACTAGCGGGCAAGAAGATGAAGTAGAGGTAGGAGGAGGTAAGGAGGTGGGAGTTTCACAGGGTAAAACCGCGAAAGCATTAGAGACAGGGATAACCCTGGAACACAGGGCACTGAAGGAGCTGGTAGGCGAGGCGTCCACCGAAGTTGGAGGTTTCCTAGCTACTCAAGAATAGGGAACACGAGGAAGATTCCCCTGAAGGCAAAGCTGAGAGACAACCATAGCATACGTAAAGCTTTCGCTCTCCTTAAGACAACAGATATCACATTCATTCAGATAGACCTGGCATGGGCAGGAAAAAGAAGGGCGAGTTTCATTGCAATTAAGTGGGGAGGAAGACTGGAAGATGCATCAGCATGATCCAGGATAAGTGAGCTGCAGACCTGCAGTATTTAGCTGAATGTCTGAAGAGCCAGCAATTTCGACACTGTTGGGGTGTAGGGATCACTTTATGGACCCCAAGGTGATGTCCTGTGACACAAACAGAGGACAGAAGCTCATGACAGTCAAAGAGGCGATGTTACTGGGAAAGCGCCTCTGCCCTCGAGTGGGCAGGTCACATGTATCCACTTTGAGGACTGGAAGGTCTTGGAGGGCCAATTGCTCCAAAATATCGCCAATGCAAGACAGAAAATCACAGTGGTATGTGATAAGACCACTGTATCGCTGCAAGAATTGAGAGTAAGTTGCTTGTGCACTGTGATAGGAACAATATCAATAGAAGTAACATAGGAAATATCATGAGCTTGTCCTGAGTTCTGAATTGTAATGATGCACACACCACTCTGAAGAGCGTGCAAGGATATAGTGTGGTCAACATGTTATAAGAGAGCTTTACTGATACTATGGTCAGAAAGATAATCAGTAGATGTCGGTTGCAAGGAAAAATATTTGGTTCACTGTGTGCTTGTAAACATGGTCCGTAAAAGAAGTGAATGTCATGAAGGTTGTTTCTGGGTGGAATGAGCAGAAATTGAAGGACCATTGTCAGCAAATGGTCTGGAACATTTAGGCATAGGACCGCAAGCGGCCTGACCTGAGGCAGATGGGCGATCCAAAAATCGTCACATTGTATTTGAGGAAGTCAGATGTAGTACAGGAGTATGGGAAGTCTGGAGAATGGTTAAATAATGAAGCTGGGACAGAACAGGATGCGGTAACAAAAATGGGCCTGGGAGGAGGAGGAGGAAGAGGGAGGGGTCATGGAACGAAGTCTCCATGATGGTGGTAATTCTTTCTTATTATTTTAAGAGAAAAAAAAGAAAGAAAAAAAAGAAAGAGGGAAAGCAGAGGCACAGTTACTAGAAGGCATGAAAGGGCTGTAAGTGCCTCCTGTCATCCAAGAGGACCTTGATACCGCCAGCAGCGCGGATGCAGCATGGAACCCATGCCATACCCTATCCTTGACTCCAGTAAACCAACTTCACATCCACTGAGCCACCTCAGCGGACAAAAGAGAGGGCGGTTGGATACCTCCCACAAAGCATACCTCCCTCGGTTGCCACCCAGAACCGACAGGCAGCCTCCAGAGATACACCCGTCACCTGTAGGGCACCCCGCCCCACCTGGAAATCCGGGAAGGAAGCAGAACGCTTCCAGATGATCCAGATTCCACGGCAAACTACACCACTCCCAAGGGACCCTACCGAGTGAGATTAACCCTAGCACCCTTCCCCCTACCTAGAAACCATAATGACAGAGGTGAGGACCCCAGAGGCTACAAACGGGACGGGGAAGAGGTAGGGATGTGAAAGGAAGAGGAAAGGGAAGAAGGAGGATGGGGAGGATGGGATAGGGAAGAGGGGATTGGGGGTAATTAGGTTTGGTCTGAGGAAGAAGACCAAAAGTTCCAGAGACGCGTCAGGGGCCAAAGTCTGCCTCCCAGCATACATAACGGGGATTACCAATAGACCCCTGGCTGTCCTCAAGAAGGTGCTGGACGGGCACTCAAAGTCAGGGCTGTGGTTCGTAAGTTAGTTTGTGTGCGGCCGGCAGCAGCAGCCTGGTTAACCAGACCCTGATCCACCGCAAGGCCAGGTCTCAGACTGGGCCACTGGGGCGTTGATCCCCGAAACCCTCTCCAGGTATCCAGGTGTACCCACCAAGACACACTCCATGATACCCTCCTTGACACCCTCCCCGACACAGTGAGCAGTGGTAGGGAAAGGGGTCTGCTGCCTGCTTGCCGCAGCGCTACTGAACGGTAATGCTCGCCACTAATGGAAATGCATTCCACTCTGGAGTGCCGTAATGGAAATGGCGCACTTCTATAATAATAATAATAATAATAATAATAATAATAACAACAATAGTCTTATTTCTTTGAGCCTTACAAATAATGTAGTTACAAGGGCAGGTGCAAGAGTAAAATAATGAGCACAAAAGAAAGCCACTAATTATGAAAAAGAAAAATGAAAAATAAATTTCCATCGCAGAATACTGAAAACACAACTGTGATCGTCCGACTCATAAAACGTCTGATAAACTAACAAATTATAATCAAGTTCAGGACACATACAAATGTTTTATTCTTTCAACAAACGTTATTTTGTTTACCTTTTCTTTGATTATTACAAAGACAGTATTTTTAATATCAGTTTTAAAACCTGATCTTATGAATGACTTCACAAAAAAATAATGACTCCTACCAAATAATGACTCCTACTGAGAGAGTCTTATCCGGCAACACAATTATCCACTTCATAGTATCTGTGTTTAATGTATAACAACCATTCCATTATATCTCCATTGACGTATTTTGACCAAAATAAATCAAATGCCTCTTTGACAACAATCTATTTATTTAAAATGTTCTCAGCAAAATTAATTAAAAGTAATTCTGCAGATTTAGAAGAGAGAAAACAGCCTCTCATCACGACCATCTAACCAATAGGATTATCCAGTAGCGATCCTGAGGATAAATGTATAGCCAGCTCCCTAGGAAGCCAACTGATGGAGAGGAAACCCCCTGGGGAGCCAGCTGTTTACGAGAAAGCCCCCCCCCCTGAGAAGCCAACCGGTGGTGAGGATGCCTCTCTGAGAAGTCAACTGGTGGCGAGGAAGCTTCTCCTGAGAAGACAATTGGTAAAGAGGAAGCCCACCTAAGAAGCCTACTGGTGGAGAAGAAGCCCCCTGAGAAGCCAACTGGTGGAGAGAAAGCCCCCCTGAAATGATAGCAAGGAAGCCCCTTGGGAAGCCAATTGGTGACGAGGAAGCCTCCTAGGAAGCCAACTGGTGGGGAGGAAGCCTCCTAGGAAGCCAACTGGTGGTGAGGAGGCCACCCCTGGGAAGTCAACTGGTGGCGAGGAAGCCCCTTGGGAAGCCAACTGGTGACGAGGAAGTGCCCTGATAAGATAACTAGTGGTGGCGAGGAAGCCTCCTGGGAAGCCAGTTTAATTTTGACTGAGGAGATGGGGACCTTAACAGGATGTCGCCTAGGGCACCAAAAATAGGTACATCTCTACTGGATACAAAGTAATTAAGAAACGTGCTGGTCGAATCAATGCTATGAAAATATAAATTGATAATCGAGAAAACAAGATCAACATGGGAATTGTGAATGGATGTAGAATCACAATGAAATTATTATGCAACATGACCTTAGTTAAATACAGGATGATAATTAACATGTATAACAACTGGATGTTTGTATTGGTGAAAAAGTTTTGTTAATCAGTGGCTTTTTCAATAAATATAGAGAATAAACACTGAAGACGATGAAAAATATTGAGGAGGTAATCTGAGGTATTCAATATCTGCTTTGAGGTTGAGTGACTGAACACCTGTTATGGCAGAGACTGATTACCTCAAATTACCTCTCCACTTCTTCCATTATCTTCAATATTCTCCGTCATTAGTCATTAGATGACAAAACCTCTCCATCAGTAAATATATTTTGTTGTTACAACTGTTTTATTCATCAACTTATCGATATTACATAACGTTTATGTAATTATATCAGTGACTAATTACCAGCTGATGCTCTCAAGTGACCCCACAAGATTGTGAATGACTGAATTGTTATAATTAGAAAACAGTGGTATCAGGGAGTTAATCATTTGCATTTCAGGAATCCGGATGAGTGAATTACCCTGATGTGTAAGGTGGACTGTGGGTTCTGAACCTATGGACCCAACTGCTTATTAAACGTTCTGTCCAGTAATAAACATAAGCACAACCACACACAAAATTCGCATACCAATTAATAACACAAAACTAATATCCTCTAGTCAGTGAAACAGCTTTGCACTTTCACAGGAAAAAGACAGACTTATTCAAGCTAAAACATTCAACTAGCGTGAAGACCTAACGAACATTCACTACTGTTGCAGCACATCAATTACAGTAATATCAAGAAGTATAAATAATAGAAGTCCTCAGGTTGTTCTTCAACTCTATATATCCTTGGTTAGGCCTCATTTAGACTATGCTGCACAGTTCTGGTCACCGTATTACAGAATGGATATAAATGCTCTGGAAAACATACAAAGGAGGATGACAAAGATGATCCCATGTATCAGAAATCTTCCCTATGAGGATAGACTGAGGGCCCTGAATCTGCACTCTCTCGAAAGGCTTAGAATTAGGGGGGATATGATCGAGGTGTATAAATGGAAAATAGGAATAAATAAAGGGAATGTAAATAGCGTGCTATAAATATCTAGCCTAGATAGGACTCGCAGCAATGGCTTTAAGTTGGAAAAATTCAGATTCAGGAAGGATATAGGAAAGTACTGGTTTGGTAACAGAGTTGTGGATAAGTGGAACAAACTCCCGAGTACCGTCATAGAAGCTAAGACGTTGTGTAGTTTTAAAAAATAAGTTAGATAAATTGTACTATAGATTATTATTATTATAATCAAAAAGAAGCGCTAAGCCACAAGGGCTATACAGCGCTGCAGGGTAGGGAAGGAAGCGAGGGAATTGGATGGCAGGAGGAAGGGGGGATGATCAGCAGGTTACAGAAAACAGCGGGGCAGGGGATAGTACGGGGGTAGAGGGTAGCAAGAGATACAAGTAGAAAGGGCTGAAAGTATCAGAATTTGTGAAGTAAGTCAGTCGTTGTCAAAAAGTCAATAAGAGAGTCCGGATGAAAGGTGGGTCCATCAGCGAGAAGGGAAGGTAAAGAGAGAGCAGCGGGGCGAAGACGACGACAGAGGTAAATTCTGCGTGCTCGTTGATAAAGTGGGCAGTCCAACAGAATGTGGCTGACTGATAATGGAGCTTGGCAATTCTCACAGAGAGGAGCAAGTCGCCTCTCCATGAGATATCCATGAGTAAGACGAGTATGGCCAATGCGAAGACGGGAGAGAGTAGTCTCCCAACCTCGACACTGGTGATAAGAAGACGGCCAGTAACCTATACTCGGTTTAATAGACTGAAGTTTGTTGCCGAGCATAGTAGACCAACGTTGTTGCCAACGGGTGTGAAGGTGGGAAGATATTACAGCAAAATAGTCCGTACATGGAATACCTCTATAAGAAACTGGTAGGTCATGTACTGCTGACCGCGCAGCAGTGTCTGCCTGTTCATTGCCCTGTACGTCAACATGACCAGGGACCCAACAAAAAACAATATCTTTATGCTTAGTAAAGATGCGGCGTAGCCAAAGTTGGATACGGAGGACTAAGGGGTGAGGTGTATCAAATTTTTGTATAGCCTGTAAAGCACTAAGGGAGTCTGAGACAACCACAAATGATGACACAGGCATAGATGCAATACGGATAAGTGCTGTAAGGATGGCATATAATTCAGCAGTAAAAATACTAGCTGAAGATAGTAAATGCCCTTGTACGATGCTGTCCGGAAACACTGCTGCGAATCCTACGCCGTCAGAAGACTTAGAGCCATCTGTGTACACAGCAATGGCATGAGAATGAGAGTGAAAGTGGTCAAGAAAAAGAGAGCGGGAAGCGACCGTAGACAGTTGGGCTTTCGAGCAAGGGAGGGAGAAAGAACAGACTCGAACAGCTGGAACTTCCCAGGGGGGTAGGGAAAAGTGAGATGCTACATGTACATAGAAAGGTGGTAGTTGAAGAGAAGACAAGAGCGAATGAAGGCGAAGAGAGAAGGGACGGAGTAAGCAGGGGCGGCGAACAAATAAAGAATGTCTACTAATATCAGTGACCATTCTATAAATGGAAGGATTGCGGAGATCATGAGAGCGTACATAGTAGCGCAGGCAATGGGCATCACGGCGATCGGATAAGGATGGAACGTTCGCTTCTGCATAGAGGCTTTCGACAGGGGAAGAGCGAAAAGCACCAAGGCATAAACGTAATCCTTGGTGATGAATGGGGTTAAGGCTAGAGAGAGTAGCAGGAGATGCCGCTGAATAGATCTGGTCACCATAATCAAGTTTCGATAAAATAAGGGTGGAATGTAGGTGAAGGAGGGTTCGACGATCAGCTCCCCACGAAAGATGAGCAAGGGTTTTAAGAAGGTTCAGCCGGCTGTGACAAGTTGCCTTCAGAGAGGTAATGTGAGGTTTCCAGGATAACCTACGATCAAAGAGGAGGCCCAGAAACTTGACTGTATCACGTTCAGGGATACGTGAGCCATAGAGGTACAAAGGATGATCAGAGATGACAGAGCGTCTAGTGAAAGTGATTTGGTGGGTTTTAGTGCTGGAAAATTTAAACCCATGTGTGGTGGCCCAATTGGAAACACGGTCGACTGCATGCTGGAGAGAAACTGTAAGGAGGTGACAGTCAGCGCCTGCACAGGCAATAGCGAAGTCATCAACATAGAGTGATGACCAAATATTTGATGGAAGACTAGAGGCCAAATCATTAATAGCAAGGAGAAAAAGTGTTGTGCTCAGAACACATCCCTGGGGGACACCTTCAGCTTGGACAAAGTCCGGGGAGAGCACATTATTAACCCGAACACGGAAATGCCTGTCAGTTAAAAAGTTCTTAAGGAAGGATGGTAGATTGCCTCGAAGGCCTAAGGAGTGGGCTTGGGCTAAAATATTATACCTCCAAGTTGTGTCATATGCCTTCTCAAGGTCAAAAAATATGGCAATAACTGAGTGGTTATTCGCAAAGGCATTACGAACATACGTATCCAAGCGCAGTAAGGGGTCTATGGTAGAACGTCCCTTACGAAAGCCATATTGACGAGTGGAGAGACTGTTGTGTGTCTCTAAATACCACACTAAACGTCTATTTACTAGACGTTCCATTACTTTGCAAACTGCACTGGTAAGAGCAATGGGACGATAGTGGGAGGTTTCATGTCCCGTAGTGCCTGGTTTGCGGAAAGGGAGAACAATGGCGGATTTCCACAGCTGTGGAAGAACTCCTTGTGACCAAATAAGATTGTAAAGGCGTAATAGGACTGCAAGGGCTGACTGATGTAAATGTTGTAGCATACGAATATGAATGTCGTCGGGCCCAGCTGCCGATGATCGACAAGCTGAGAGTGTTGCCTCCAGTTCTTGAAGTGTAAAAGGCACATTATACTGTTCTTCTCTGAGAGAAGAAAAGTCCAAGGGTGCTAACTCTCTGGCAGACTTTGAGGAAAGAAATGAGGGGCATAGATGGAGTCCCTGAGAAATACGGACCAGATGATTGCCAATTTCATTGGCAACATCTAGTGGGTTTGCTATATCAACACCGGCAACCCGCAGAACAGGAGCCGGGTCAGGAGAATATTTACCACTCAGTTTTCGTACTTTTTTCCAGACTGCACTCATAGAGGAAGCAGAGGTGATGGTGGAGACATAATCTCGCCAGCAAGTGCGTTTAGCGTCACGGATGACACGGCGAGCGATCGCACGCTTCTGTTTAAAATCAAGGAGTCGCTCTGTGGTTCTATTGTACCGGTACCTGCCCCATGCAGCGCGTTTCAAACGTACTGCACGAGCACAAGCAGGAGACCACCAAGGCACGCATTTCTGAGAATGCCTGCCCGAAGTTTGGGGTATAGAATGAGAAGCTGCGGTGAAAACGGAGGACGAGAAGAGGTGTAAAAGCTCATCGATGGAGGACGAAGAAGGAACCTCTTTAAAAACAGTCAGGTGTGAGTAAAGGTTCCAATTTGCCCGATTAAATTGCCAGCGTGGGGTGCGAAGAGGTGGCGAATATGAAGGGGAAGTAAGAATGATTGGGAAATGATCACTGTCATGTAAGTCTGGGAGAACAGACCAAGTAAAGTCTAATGCGGCGGAGGAAGAACAAACTGAGAGATCGATGCAAGAGAGAGTATGAGTCCGAGGATCAAAATGGGTGTGAGTACCTGTATTTAAAACATGGAGGGGGTGGGTGGCAAGAAAAGCCTCTAACTGAATTCCACGGGAATCACAGTGAGACCCTCCCCAGAGGAAATGGTGGGCATTAAAATCACCAAGTAACAGAATCGGTGGCGGTAATGACGAAACAAGGAAGGCAAAATCCGGAATAGATAATGCCCGAGAAGGAGAGAGATATAAAGAACAGAGTGTATACCACCTATGTAAGTGGATACGGGCTGCTGTGTAATGCAGCGAAGTATGAACAAATAGCTGATGGTACGGAATATCAGTGCGGAGAAGAAGGGCACTTTCATTAAAGGTCCCATCAGGAAAAGGATCTGAAGAATACAATAAATTATAGCCTGAGATGTGAGAAATAACAGCAGAGTGTAATTTTGGTTCCTGTAAGCAAACACCAACAGGGGCAAACTGGGAGAGTAACATCTGAAGCTCACCCCGATTACCCCTGAGGCCGCGTATATTCCACTGTAAAAAGGCCATGATTGGCAATGATAAAGATACTTGAAATCCGCAGGTAAGGGTTCCTACGGACTAGAAGGGTTAGAAAAGTCCACATGCGGAGGCAGTGGAAAATGTTCAAGCAGCGAAGGAACGGTGCGCTGTGAAGAAAGGAGTTGCGCAGATGGAGCAGAGGAGAGAGGAAGAGCGGAAGGTGGATCAGTGTCCATTGATGGTTTGGTCTCTGCAATATATTCAGAGATTGCTTCAAGTGTTTCGGAATTCAGAGATGTCGTATGGGAGACAATATTGGGAATGGTAGGGGGAGGATGAGTAAAGATTGGAACTGTATTGGACTGTACCAAGGTAGGGGGGGGGCGAAAGGGTGGAGGGAACTGGAGAAGCGTGGCAGGGGACAGAAGAGACAGGAACCTGGGAGGTGGCAGAAGAGGAAGAAACTTGGGAGGGAACAGGGGAGGAAGGTACATTACGAGGAGGAGGGTGAACCTCTGCACTTGTAACTGAGCCAGTGAGAGGGGAAGAACTAGGGACAGAGACAGGGAGGGTAAAATGAGGAGGTGGAAGATGGGTAGGAGGTGTTACCGGACCTTTTTTTGACTTTTGAGAAGTAGAGGGACGATTGGGAAGAGGTGTCGTACGAGGTCTCGTCGATACTGAGGCTTGTAAGAGAGAACTCGAAGAAGCGAGATTAGACTGAGGCGTTGAAGCAGGGACGTCTGAGCCGAGGACAGCAAAAGGATTAGATACAGGAGTGATTATGGGAGAGGTAACCACAGAGGTGGGTGTAGAAGATGGGATACCAGAAGTGGGGGGACGTTTTGAAACACGGGAATAAGAAACACGTGGGAGTCTCCCTTGGAGGCGGAGATGAGAAACTGCCATGGCATAAGGGAGACCTTCTGTCTCTTTGAGGTAACGGATTTCCCGCTCGTTTAAATAGACCTGACAACGGCGAGAGTACGAAGGGTGAGCCTCATGACAGTTAAGGCAAGAGGGAGATCGATTGCAAGACGTATTAGAATGGTCATCGGCACCACAGACTGGGCATTCGGCGATAGATCTGCAATATTTCGCTGGATGGCCAAATCGCCAGCAATTTCTACACTGTTGTGGTGTAGGGATCACCTTTCGAACTTGTAACCGATGTCCTGCTATATAAACGGAGGATGGGAGTTCTCGGCTGTCAAAAGTTAAACGAGCCACATTGCTAGGGTATCGTCTCCGCCCACGGGCAGGAAGAACGTAAGTGTCTACCTTGAGGATTGGGAGATCTTGGAGTTCCAGCTGTTCTAGAATGTCGGTGCCACATGTCTGGAAATTTTGTTGAACTATGGTATGGGGCAGAATAACGGTACCACTACAAGAATTGAGGGAATGATGTTTTTCAAGGGTGACAGGAACAGTATCTATATGGGAAAGACGAGAGAGCTCACGAGCCTGGGTAGCATTCTGTACGGTAATGATGCGCGTACCGCTCTTAAGAGCATGAAAAGAAATATCTTTACCAACATGGCGTAGGAGTGCCTTGCCAATACTATGGTCAGAAAGATAGGCAGTAGAGGAAGTTGGTCGTAAAGTGAAGAATTTAGTCCACTGTTCAGTCTGAAACTGAGCGTGGAAAGGTAGTGAAGGACGTGTCGATCGTTTCTGAGAAGAACGAGAAGGTGAAGGTGGAGAAGTATCATCAGCAGGTAATTGTCGTTGACGTTTAGGCGTGGGACCAGAGTTGGTCCGACGTGGAACGGGTCGGCGATTTGAAAATTGCCGCACCGTAGAGGGAGAGGCCGGAAGCATAGTCAGAGGAGAGCGAAGGTCTGATAAATCGAAGGAGTCAGTCGAGGCCTCAGTACCTGAAGCGGGTGAGGAAACAGCACCGGCAATAGGTACAGAGGCATGAGGAATGTCTGAAGAGTGGTCCAAAGACGAGGCGGGGTCAGAACGGGGTGCGGTATCAAGAAGGGGCCCGGGGGTACCAGGTTCATGGACTAGGGCTGCCATGGTTAGGTTACTTCTTTCTTTTTGTTTTTAAGAAAAAAAAAGAAAGAAGAAAAGAAAATAAAAATAAAAAAAAGAAAAAAAAAAAGGGGGGACCGGGGAGGGATAGTTCCTAGGAGGGATGAAAGGGCCAGAAATCTCCCTCCGCGCCCAAGAGGACTCGACACCGCTAGTAGCGCAGATGCAGCATGGAACCCGTGCCATACCCTACCCTTCATGCCAGTAAACCAGCAATCTGGGATAGCAACCTCACATCTGCCGAGCTACCTCGGTGGACAAAAGAGAGGGCGGCCGGATATCCGCCACAAAGCATACCTCCTTCAGCCACCACCCCCGGAATCCGAAAGGTGGCTTCCAGAGCTACACCCGTCGCCCAAAAGACACCCAAAGCTACTCCGGGATACCGGAGAGGGATCGGGACATCCCTAGGCAATCCAGATTCCACGGCAAACTACGCCACCGCCAAGAAACCTCAACGGAATGGGATGGACCCCGGTGTCCTTTCTCCTACCCAGGAACTAGCGCGCCTGTGGGAGAAATCCCAAAGGACAAAAAGAGGAAGGGCAAAAGGGAGGAGTGGGGAGGAGGAGGAGGAAAGGAAAAAGGGGAGGATGGGGAGGATGGGATAGGGGAGGGGAGATTGGGGGGTAATTAGGTTCGGTCTGAGGAAGAAGACCGATAGGTCTAATTCCTCAGACCAAGAGCCTCTTCACCACGCCAAGGAGCCCCCCTTGAAGAGGAAGTTGGTCTAGAAAGACACGTAAGCAGACACTATGACATATTTATTAGAAAACGTTTTGGTCCTGGGACCTTGATCATTTCTAACATGCACGAACGAACGAACAAGTTCAGGTAAGATCCCAATGGGATGAGCGGGGAAGACGGGACAGACGAAGAATAGCGAAGGAGAGGAGTGTTCCTAGTTGTAGAAATAGAGCCAGGGCTTAACCCAGCAGCTGAGACGATCGTGGGATAGAGCTGGAGAGAACAGGACTTGGCTGAGAATGTGGACGACGTGGGCAAGCTGTGCAGGCTGCATCATGGTGGTTGATCTGTAGATCTGGTCGGCGATTGGTTGCTGGAGATCGGCGGGAAGCGGGATGGAGAGGGAGGCATGTTTCAATATGATTGGTTAAGTATGCGGAGAGGAGAGAGGATCAGCGTTGATTGGTGGATAACACATATCTGCGTTTTGTTAGTTTTTCGTTAGTCTTTTGAAAGCAGGTTTTGATAATAAACTAAGTTTGAGCAGACTTTTGCTGTCTTTTTCTAAGTCTGCAATTAGGGCAGTTTCAGTGTGGGGATCGCATCCAGGAGCAACAGTGTACTTGATACTACCATGGTGCATGGAATAGATGACCTGAGGTGCATATAGCGACGGGGTGTGAGGGTTATATGTATAGAAGGTGAGGGGTTCAGTTGGTCTAAATATTGTTTCCTCTTCCATTTCTTCAGGTCTTCGAGTATCTTGAGGTGGATTTTCAGGAGGAAGTGTCTTAGCTTTCTTGGCTTTTGGTGGTTGAGTTGGAGATGAAGCAGGTGGTTCGTTAGTAGTAGCAGAAGAGGTGGAAGACTCAGGTGATTGGTCCACAGCGGTGGTGATGTTGGAAGTCGCTGATTGGTTGTTTCTTGGAGATGGAATTTCAGGTGTTGTGATGTTGCCTAATTCTTTGGTGAGCTTGATGATGTCGGCAGATTGTGGAGAGTCTGGGAAAGTAAAGTTTGGCATGTTGTTCAATCGGAAGAGCTCGTTAATAACAGTGTTGAAGGAGCCTGGTAACGCCATATTATGCATGTGTGCATATACCATAAAGTAATGAATTTTCGTATGTTCATAAGCTTATGGAGTAGTGGTGGTGGGTTGGGTAGCTTTTAAAAGTTTTGTTGTGTCGGCCTGGAGTTTGGTGATGGCAGCATAAGTAGGTGACTTGGAAGGTGTCTTCCTCTGTTCTGCTTCTTGGTTTTTTCTCAGAATTTCACGACGAGTGGGGCACTTTGCAGCGAGAGTATGATGATTGTTTTTGCAGTTGAGACACTTAAGTGAGGCAGTAGAAGTACAAGTCTTGGAATCGTGGTCTTCAGACCCGCAGGTAGATCAGAACTTTTTGTCTTTTGTGGGGCACTCTTTTGTAGAGTGTAGGTAAGAGTAGCAACTCCAGCACTGAGTAATATGATGGTACCGCTCAGCTTACATATGATTGGAGTTAATGAAGTAATAGTATATGGCCAGGCCTTCAGCCATAGATTGGGCAGCCATTGTCACATCAGTAAAAGTGATTTTCAGCATGGAGGAGGCAGAAGGAATCTTGGTGATGCTTTCAACTGTAGCCCAGGGATTTTGTTCTTCTATGGAGGTCTTTAGGTCTTCAACAGGTTGTATGGTAATCAGTTTGTCAAGTCTCTTCAAGAAGACAGTCCTCTTAGCTCGTAATTAACACAAATTAACACAAAAGAAGTTGAAATTAACACAAATTTCAACTTCAAGTACCAGGACAACTGTTACAAACAGTGCTTTGGGATGGCAATGGGCAGCCCGCTCAGTGCTGTGCTTGCCAACCTCTTCATGGAAAACCTAGAGACAGAAATTCAGCACTCTCATTCCCAACACCGTTACCTGGCTAAGATACGTTGATGATATATTGGTTTTCTATCCGAGACGTCTCAATATCCAGGCCCTTCTCAACAAGATCAATGCAGCCGAACCATCAATAAAGTTTACACTTGAGCTCGAAAACGATGGCAAACTTCCTTTCCTCGACGTTCTCCTGTGCAGATCTCCCGACAGTGACAAACTTCTCTTCAAAGTGTATAGAAAATCTACCAACAAGGACGATCTTATACACTTTTATTCACACCAAGACACCCGCACTAAGGGAGGAGTCCTCACTGGCTTCTTCTTGAGAGCTCTTCGCATCTCCAGCCCTTGTTTTCTAGAAGAAGAATGTACTTACATAACACAAGCCTTTACACGTCTTCAATTCCCATCTTTCTTCATCCGAGATTGCAGACTCAAGGCACAAGCTATCCTCAACAAACCGCCCATGGAACAACCACCTAAGCAGTTCATAGTGCTCCCATGTGGTGATGTCGCCACAAATACTCGCCGGGCACTTGCTATAACTAACATCAACGTTTCCACCATAAACACATCATCTATCAAAGACCTCACTACGAAACGCAGCCCCACACCTCTAACTTCTACAGCAGGCGTCTACACTATCCCCTGTGGATTCTGTCCCAAGAAATATGTAGGCGAGACAGGCAGAGATCTTGCAATCCGCCTGAATGAGCATCGAAATGGCTCTAACAGAGACGATGTAAGGTGTCCTCCACAGAGACTCCACGGGACATTTGATGAACTGGAATGAGGCACAACTCGTTCTCACCGAACCAGACCTCAGACGCCGACGGTGCCTAGAAGCCTCACTAATCGCCGTCACCGACACTATAGAACGTAACACTGGAAACTACAAAATTTCAAAAACATTGGCATACATGATACTTAAGCACCATCAACCCAACAACACAGGAGTCACATGATTTCATCGTCTACCCGTCCTCATCCCAACATGACATTCTTCAGGTCACCATGCGTCACTCACACCTCACTCTCCGCCTACATATATAATGTCTTTCTACCTCTGTATGTTAGCTGCCGGGCCACCACTTGGAAGGGCCCGGGCCGGGAGAATACCGGCGAATTTTTAACAACAATCTGTATGTTAGAAGTGATCAAGGTCCCAGGACCGAAACGTTTTCTAATAAATATGTCATAGTGTTTGCTTACGTGTCTTTCTAAACCAATTTCTGTTATCCTCCACTCTGTGATAAAGGAGATATCTTCATAAAATATTTTTCTAGTGTTTATGGGAAAGGCCATCCTGAGAGGTGGTAATTCCTAAGTAATAGTAACTCTCATTCTACTTAAACGAAGTCTTTGTAACACAAGTAACTGACTAACTCTTAACGGAATTCTGGATATTATCATTGTCCTGCTTTAGTCGCACAGTTCAGACTGACAGATTTCATCATTAATGAAACATAGCTAATTTTTGTTCCCACTAGCTAATTTTTGTTCCCACTATGCAACTTTTATATCCAGTTTTGCTAAAAAGAACATTTAAAAATGGGAGGTTTTCGAGGGGCATTACCTTCAGCTTCGTCATTACTTACCTGAACATGACTAAAAGAATTCCAACAAGTTAATGTCAAAGTTAGAGTCAATGTCCTCATAAGAAAGTGATAATATTAACCTTTCAAGATGTGAGAGGTGGGGAAGTGCTGGTGTGAGAGGTGCTGAAGATGACTCACTGGAGGCTCTGCTGTCATGGATGGCATCATAGTTCTTGTGCTCTCCATTACCCGCCACACTGCGCTCCACAACACACGTCAAAATATGTGTAGATTAAAAAAAATACTGAAGACATTAAATAATATGCAAATAAAAAGTCACATATAAAAGCCTTTATATACGACTATACATATTTCAGGATACATTAAAATCTTCACGAGTCACATTTATTGGACATTAAGTACTGACATTTAGCATGAATAATAAATACTGCATTGTAAATTAGGGTGAATGTTTATCTTCATATGTAAATCAAAAACATCAGAACCTGAAAATCTGCTAACAAAATATAGGAAAAATAATGTAAATAAAAATTGGCAGTTTGAATAGTTACAATTAAATCATATTTTCATATTAAAAAATAAAGTTCACGATCAAAAATATATAACATAAGAACATAAGAAAGGAGGAACACTACAATAGGCCTGTTGGCCCATACTAGGCAGGTTCTTCACAATCCAACCCGCCAGCAAAATATTTGCCCAACCCACTTTCAGTGCTACCCTGATAATAAGCTTCGAGACCAGAACTGAGCTGCATAATCTAGGTGAGGGCTTACTAATGATGTATAAAGCTGTAGTATAACCGCTGAACTTCTGTTGCTTACACTTCTTGATATAAATCCCAGTAATCTATTTGCTATCCTCAACAAATTCACCATGGAACAGCCCTCTAAGCAGTTCACAGTGCTATATGCAGTGATGCCACGAATATTCGCCAAGTACTTGCTAAGAGTAACATAAATGTCTCCATCATAAACACATCTAACTTCCACAGCGGGAGTTTACATCAACCCTTGTGGATAGTGTTCCAAGAAATATGTAGGGGAAACAGGCAGAAATCTTTCGGTCCGCCTAATGAACATCGAAATGCCAGAAACAGAGACGATTTAAGGTACGCCTGTGTCCTCCACAGGGATCCCACGAGACATTTGATGAATTGGGAGGCACGACTCATCCTTACCTAACAAGAATGAAATGGTTATAACTTTGGCCAGAATTTTTAAAGTGGTGGACCGGTAAGCCAGCAAAGGCCTCAGTCAGATGACCAAAAGCTCCAATGGCGGGTCATCATCTGACGAAGACCAGCGTCAGGAGACACTTGTCCTGTTTCCTGACAAACCTTACCTAACCTAACAAGACCATAAACGCCGACGATGTCTGGAAGCCTCGCTAACTGCAGTCACCGACACCACAGAACGCAACACTGGCAACTACAAAATTTCCAAAACATTATCATACATGACATTCAAGCAGGCAAAGCACCACCTACCCAACAACACAGGAGTCACATGATCCCATTGTCTACCCGTTCTCATCCCAATATGGCATTCTTCAGGTCGCTATGCGTCAATCACACCTCACTCTCCGCCTGTGTATACTGTCTTTTTAAGTGATCAGGGTCCTAGTGTTTGCTTACGTGTCTTTCTAAAGCAGTTCACAGCTCTACACATCATGAACAAGCCCTCACTTAGATTATGCAACTAACTTTTGGTATCCATATTACAGAATGGATATAAATTCGCTACAAAACATCCAGAGAAGAATGACAAAATTAATCCACTGAACAAGAAATCTTCCAAATCAAGGAAGACTGAAATTCCTCAAATTACATTTTCTTGTAAGACGAAGAATAACGGCAGATATGATTGAAGTAAGTGGAAGATGGGCATAAACAGAGGAGATATAAATAATGTCCTGAGGATATCTCTCCAAGAACTCGAAATAATGTATTCGAATTGAATAAGTTCAGATTTAGAAAGGCTATAGTTAAGTACTGGCTTGGAAAGAGTAGTCATGGGTGGAACAGTCTCCCTGGTAAGGTCATTGATAAATACATGAGTGAGAGGGGTTGAATTTGAGTGGGACTTGCAGATGAGTTAATAGGAATATAGATAAATGATTCAGAGAGTCGATAAGTTGGTAAATTAGACACCTGTGTAACACTTGGATATTTTTATTGTGGAAATGTTTCCCCACACAGTGGCTATATTAGTACAATACAAAAAAAAAATAATGAAGATGAGAAGGAGATTGAGGTAATTAGTCCCTCAGCCTTAAGTCTATATACATTGTCAATCAATATTGATAAGAATACAGCAAATACTGTATTCTGATCTTCACTATTCTACTTTGTATTGGACTGATGAAGCCACTGCGGGGGTAAACGTTTCCACTTATAGGTTCTCTGAACTATTTATCTACATTCCTGTTAACTCGTATGTAAGTCCCACTCAAATTTATTATGAGTTAACAGAATTATCAAAGCTTATTCCTTGGATAACATTAAAAATGGGATAAGCAGATAATTTTGTTAGTGTGGCTTGAGACGGACTTGTTAAATATGGACCAATAAGCCTGTTGCAGTGTTCCACCTTACTTATGTTCTTTCTTATGTAAGTGTAATGACCCAGCAAGGGGTAGAAATATACAGACCAATTATTTTTCTGAGTTTCTGTCTCCATGTGGGTTATTACTGAGCAATGACAAGTGTTCATTATACGTTTTTAAGTTATTTACACACACACATACACACACACACATACACACACAAGCACACACAAACACACACACACACAAACACACACACACGCACGCACGCACACACGCACGCACACACACACACACACACACACACACACACACACACACACACACACACACACACACACACACACACCCCTGGCAACCACACATAGGTGAGTACACACGCAGATGAAGAATCGTCTAGAGAAAGCTGAAAATTAACAGTTTAAGAGACTTGTTGGAAATTCAGTATTAACAATTATACAAGAATTTTATATAAGTAGACAGAGTTGTGCAGAAAGTAAAGTATTAAGAAACAGACCAACTCTCTTAGAAACTAATTAGTTTTCATTAAAACAAAGTAAGACACTCACCTTAAGGTCAGACTTGTACAATGTTTACATTCACAGGCAAGTTTGTGTGTAGCAGCCTGACAGTCTCTCGTGTACCGACGCTCCGCCCACCATCTGCAAGGCTGCAAATATTTAGTAGAAGCCTCAAGATAACTGTAGCCAACTGTAAAATATTTTTCACATATAAAAAAATAAGTATATTTGGTGCACATTTTAGTTATCACGATTAGCTGAGGGAGGACTGAGTCTATTACTTCTTACGCTGTGTGGCCCATGCACGTTTAGTGCTTCACATATTTAAATAAAAGAGCTGCATATTTTAAAATCTTCTAATCCTCTAATGATACATTTGCATTTTAACTCAGCTGTGTAAGCATTTTATGCAAAGCCTCGATAATATTTGTTATGATCAGCCTAAAGCTTTAAATGTTGGCATGGTATGTCTTACGTAAAGTGGGGCTCAGTTTGGTTTTGGACGGTGTACGTTCAAACTGGGTGATATTAACCCTTAAACTGTCCCAACAGATCTACATTCACATGCGTAGTGCTCCAAAAGTAGATTATGTTTTGTTTACATATTTTCAAATATAACAAAAAAACGTAGATCAAAGTTATTTTTACACGTTTTCAAATGTAAAAAAAAAAAGAAAAAGAAGCTCTACTTTTTTTTACATACTTTCAAATGTTGAAAAAACGTAGATCTACGTTTGGACAGTTTAAGGGTTAAATAGATATGGACATCGGTTTCAGTGCCACACGGTAAAACACCTAGCTCTGCTGGGTGCGTGATTCTTGCAGGATTGCGTGGTCCTGTGGATTAGAGCATCATGTGTGATTTTCGCTGACCATGGGGCGGGCCAAAACGACATGGGTTCGAATCCTCGGCTAATCGCAATGTTGTTATTGATTCAGTACCACTCGTTCATGGTTACAAATATACATATACATGTATATGAGTGAAGAAAAGCAAGATGTGAGTGTGAGGGAGGTGCGTGAGGCTACATAGAACGAAAAGGGGTAAAGCAGCTGCAACTGACGGCAACATGACAGAAATGTTAAAAGCAGGGAATAATATAGTGTTGGAGTGGTTGGTATTTTTGTGTAATAAATGTATGAAAGAGGGGAAGGTACCTAGGGACTGGCGGAGAGCATGTATAGTCCCTTTATATAAAGGGAAGGGGGACAAAAGAGGTTGTAAAAATTATAGGACAGTAAGTTTACTGAGTATACCAGGAAAAGTGTACGGTAGGTTATTATTGAAAGAATTAGAGGTAAGACAGAATGTAGGATTGTAGATGAGCAAGGAGGTTTAAGAGTGGGTAGGGGATGTGTAGATCAAGTGTTTACATTGAATCATATATGTGAACAGTATTTAGATAAAGGTAGGGAAATTTTTATTGCATTTATGGATTTAGAAAAGGCATATGATAGAGTGGACCAGCTAACGCAACGGTCTGGAGTTTTGAGACTCTCTGATCGCGGATTCTATCCCCGCCCGTGGTATGGTTTGTTTGCAATCGTGTCATTACGATTTCGTGAGTCATGTTAACGGCTTTGAGGGGACTTGAGCTAGAGTTTGTCACGGCCACGCTAGCTGGAGATTCGTCTGTAAAAACTTGCATTTGTGGTCACAGTGGTGCCTATGCTAACCTTCCTGTGGTGTAGAAATATACCTAGTTGGATGAACCTTATTGTGGCTAGCTGGTCCAGTGGCTAACGTGACGGTCTGGAGTTTTGAGACTCTCTGATCGCGGGTTCTCTCCCGGCCCGTGGTATGGTTTATCCATACTTATTCATGTGCCTACTACATACACAGAACAATACACACAAATATAAACCTTCCACTCAAACTTTTCCTCACCAACCTAAACAGGACACACGACCACAACACAAGACACAGATCTCTTTTTGATATACCTCGTGTCCATATCACACTGTGTAAAAACTCTGTGCACATAAAGGGCCTCAAAATATGGAATTCATTACCAGAAGATAGTAAAGTAACCCAGTCTGAAAATCAATTTAGGACTCTTCTCAAAAGTCACTTAATCACCTAGACTAAACGGTGATACTCAGTACACACTCACCTATGTATTCCCACATCATAACTTCAACAATCACTTCGAACCTTTTATCCATTATTGACAGGAAAATAGTTGAATCAATGTTTTTACAAAAATCATTTTTGAATAGACGAATTTATCTTTTGTCTTATACAAATTTTGATTCACTTATAATTAATTAATCAACTGTTCAACTATGAAATAATTACTATCCTGCTATACAACTATGATATAATCCTTAGTGTTAAGTAGTCTTTAAGCCAATAATGTTAAGTTGGCCCATAATGCCTAGGCATAATAGAGGCTCTCTTTGCATTGCAACCCACTATTGTAAATCCAAAATCTCAATGTACTGTTTGCAAAGACATAAAATAAATAAATAAATAAATAAAATAGGTGGGAGACGGCCGAGTTGTTGAAAAAAAATTGTGTGTGTATGTGAGATGCCGAATAGGTTAATCTCTTCTTGCCGAATAAGGCAAGCTAAAATTTGTGTATGCAATAATTTCGCAAAAAAATCATTCTGAATCTAACGAAAAAATATATTTAATTGTGTTTGTTTATTATTAAATTATTGTAAACTTATCTAAAATATATTTAGTTGGATTAGGCTAAATTA
The DNA here is from genome assembly GCF_038502225.1 of Cherax quadricarinatus. Lineage (NCBI taxonomy): Eukaryota > Metazoa > Arthropoda > Malacostraca > Decapoda > Parastacidae > Cherax > Cherax quadricarinatus. The sequence goes on from NC_091343.1 coordinate 861,099, forward strand.
AATTGAGCTTGTTATAATAAGGTTGGGTAACTTTTCTAAGGTTCATTTGGAACAAAATTATTAATTTTTACATTAACATAAATTTGCTCCAGTTTATGAGAAAATCATATCAACAAAATTTGTACCAGCTTGTATATTTATGGGTGGTTCTCAAAGGTTGAAGTTACTACAGAACGATGCACCGAGGATAATCGTGGCAAGTCAGACCACTCATTTATGCCTACTTGTCAGAGAACATTTCATACCTTCTGGACGTTTCTTTCAGTGGTAGTCAGCAACTCGTATAAATACTGGAGATGTATTTCACTCTTGGTGTGGTTTCCGCTGTACTTCTGAATTAGAACATCCACATACTTGGCACTGTCGTTGACCACCTTGATATTTCTCACCTTCCAGAGAGCCTCTTTGAAGTCTTCATCTTAATCTCAAAGCGACGGATCTTTACGCAGGAACACGTAGTTGAGTTTGGTGGCTTAGGGAGCTAGGGAACTCTTCGTGACCATTTCCTCAGACAAGTACCACAAGTGGGCTTCGAATTTTGATGCTGCAGCTTTTGCGAATTTCTTGTGGCCTTGACGGAGTTTTTGAAGGAGCTGCTGCAGCGATCCTCTGTGATCCAAGCTTTCAGGAAGAGACTCCCTGCAGCTGCTTCTGAAGAATATTCAGACGGTTTTAGACTATCACCATGCGTTTTGTTTGATGCATTGCTTCCGCGGATTCTGACGCAGAAATATCTGCGGAAGATGCCAGTTCTGTGAAGATGATGAGGCCTCATCTTTACATCTTGTGCCTCTTTTTATTTACCTGCAGTTCCCACTTTGCAACTATCCCTTTCTTCCTTTCTGTTTTTATATCGGAAGCTCCCACTGAGCCACCAGCAAAGCAAATTTGTTTTCCATGATCGAGTGTTCACATGGGATAATATCCAGCAAGTTTGTAAACCTACTGCTGAATGCCTCATCTCTCCTGTGCGCCTTCCTGTTTTTATTCTTCAATAGTTTCCGTCCTTGTGGAGTACAAGGATCTTGCTGATGGCAGAGTCCTTCCTCATGGTCGGAATTCTGGCTTTCGCACAAAAAAACACATCTTTCCAAATTGCTTCATCACTTGTCTTCAACTCTCTTTCTGGATAAAAGTGATGATGCAAGACAACACTGAGCACTTGGTCAGTAGAAGGTAGCATCATATTTTCTCCTTAGACTTGTCAATGAGATAAAATCCTCGATTTTTTGCCATAACCTGTGATTTAGTCCCCCAAAAATAGAAAAAAAAATTTGATTAACGCATTGCCAATAGAAAATAACTGTACACGTGATAATTTTTTCGAGTATTTCTGGGAGAAAAGGTTGAAAATCAAAATCAAGGATTCTTTTGCTAAAATAATCAGCATAGCACAGTCTACAAGGAGAGTCGACACCGAGCAACTGAGTAGGATAGCGGATACTTGAGAGTTTCTTCAAGTTACCAGAGTTGCCTCTAAATATTATCCTATCACGCTAAAAGTTAGCCAGTGATATTCCCTAATAAAGATCAAAAACTTTACGAGATGGGGAAAGGTAGAAAAAGAAAGTTCATTTTTTGGAACCATAAATATATATATATATATATATATGCAATAAGATCACAGTAAACAGGTGATTTCAGAATATGCAAAACAACCACTCTGAAAGAATAGAGAAATTCCAAGCGCTTTCGTGACTACTCACATTAGTTCCTTGATAATGTGAGTAGTCACGAAAGCGCTTGGAATTTCTCTATTCTTTCAGAGTGGTTGTTTTGCATATATATATATATATATATATATATATATATATATATATATATATATATAATATATATATATATATATATATACAGGGTGGACGAGGGTTTCAGCTGGGTTACAGTTGGTGCCTATGTCAGAATATATTGTAAAAAGTATTAATGCCGATGCCTTCCTATTAGAAACACAGAGGTCCAAGACAGTGAGCATCGGACTGGTAGTTTACTGACCAAACAACAAGTTCACCTCGGACTTGAATAAGCTCTTAAATGAAGAGAACCGTCGTTATATACAATGTTTCTGTATTACAGTGAAGTATCTCATTTTCTTCTAACTTCCACCTACTTGTTGTGGATTCTGGGGTTAACTGCCACCCGGCCAGGTCGGTCCTAGACCAGGCCAGCTGGTGAATAGCATGTTCACACAGACTGTTGGTTCTAGCAGCACCAGTAAATATACTGAAACTCGCAAATATCCTGCCTCATCAAACCCTGGGTAAAATAACATGTAAGAAAGGGCGGGATGGGTGAAGCAATGGGACTTCTGACCATCTATCCACGATGCAGCTATGTCATTCAAACTTTAGGTAATAATGACGGGAAGCTTGGATTGCTAGAAAGTAAAACAACCTATGTGCTATGTCAAGATATCTTATTAATGCAGCAGATAAATGAACTGTAGATACAAATCCAGACGTACTCCTGTAAACCCTTTTGGGGCCTTGTTCATAGGCCTTTTGTGTACTCAAACCTTTGCGTTACCGTGAAAATATCCACCATTAGTTTAAAAAATCAGTTGTTTACTGTTCTAATATTTCTTTCAAGATCTCTGCGAGTCGAGTACTCTGGTGATTAACATATTCCTGACAAAAGTAAAATGGCCCAAGTTGTGGGTAATTTAATAAAATATGAGTAGTAATTAGTATGAGAGCTCGTGCAGGAGGCAGGCATCCCTGTCCACTCACAGTAGAAGTCGCAGTCCCTCCAGGATGCCGGCACAGAGGGCTAGCAAGAAGCAGGCGAGGGTGAAGGAGGCCGTGGAGGTGGTGGCGAAGCTGGCGAAGAGTAGCACCTCTTTCACCCCTCCATGCAGCAGCGGCACATGCAACATCTCCAGCAGCTGTGGGAGAAAGGTGGAGAAGATGAGTGAGGGCGAAAAGGTAGGACATAAAGCGAAGATGTTTGAAAATGAAGGAAAGAGAGATGGGGAGAGACAAGTGATAGGAGGAGAGTGTCAGGGCAATGAAATAAGAGAGATGGAAAATAAGGAAGAGAGGGGTAAAGAGAGGAAAGATAATGAGAATGTGAGAGTAAAAGCGGCGTTACTCTTGCATATCCAATGAAAGAAAAAAAACAATGACACTGATTTTTCCTTACTTACAATTCCCTAAATCAAGAGCCCCTCACTAACATCAAGGAACCTTCCTTGAGGTGTGTAAACCCTCAAGGATTGATGCTACCAACTCAAAAATCAATACCCGCTGGAGGTTCCATTGGAATCCTCTATCAACGGCCCAGTGGTCTCAGCGACTTACAGAATCAGTAACACTAGAGATGCCAAGAGGAAAAGGATTAGATATTATGTTGCAGGGAAACCTTTTATTACCACAACGTTTCGCCCAGAAATGTGGTATTTTGATGATAGTATAAACCCTTCGAACTCGTATGAGCGTATGAAGGCGCACGACTCATTAAAATGGAAGACAAGGAGCTTGCTGCCTCTGGTTAAAGTTGTGCTAAATGTCTTGAGAACCGTATTAACAACATTTAATAGAAGCAGCTTAGAAACTCAACTGTTTCTGTTCACTTAGAATCTTAGATCGACAGTGTCGTACTCTTATGGGCCCTTAATTAACCTGGTTCTAGCTAATAACGCAGTTAACGTTCCAGTCAACAGTAGATTAAGAACCTGACTAGTGCTGACTAGAGTCCTGTGTCTAGGATATATCTTGATGAACACTTGACATACAGTAATAAATACGATTGCTGGAATAACTAGTTGCCTAAGCACCATATATTCTTACAATAAAATCAGATCACATAAAAATTATATCGATAAAGTCAAATTATGTTCCTCGGTGGGAGGAGATTCACTTTCACAAATTATCTCTTGAAAACAAGTATTTCAACTTCGTCAATGTCATCCAATAAATTAGTAAACTGGCACCTGTATAGTCCAAAATTAATCCATGTTTATCCTGAAGATACATCAGCATTTCCAAGCCAATCAGAAGAGGCCTTGTCTAATTATTGCTAAACCAATTTATTTAATAAAACTGGTACTATACTATGTTAACCCAACCAAAATCAACGCGAAGGATTCTTGGAGGAAACCACACCAGGGCTTAAGTTTGAACCCAACCAGAAAATGTGTGGGAATTTATTGAGATCGAGAAATCCCACAGGACCATTGTAACAAGCAGTAGAGGCCTTCATAATCCACGTCGACAAAAATATGCAGTGGAAGTCACGAGTCAGCACATTATTATTGATATATTTACACTACTTTGATAGATTACAGGTTTTAGATAGAATTAAGAACTCATAATAGAATTAAAATATGCAGTTTTAGGCTTAATATGTTTATATTAGAAATGAGTAGGGAGAATTAGATAAGAAATTATTCCTCCTTGCCCTATGCACGAAATCACAGCTTCCCAATCTTAATCAACATTTAACAATTCCTCAAAATATTCCCTCCATCTTCCTGATAACTCTAACTCTCCTATTTTTAACTGACAAATCCATTTGTTCCCTAGGCTTCCTCAACTTATTAATCTCACCCCAAAACTTTTTCTTATTTTCAACAAAATTTGTTGATAACATCTTACCCATTCTCTCATTTGCTCTCTTTTTACATAGCTTCACCACTCTCTTAACCTCTCTCTTTTTCTCCATATACTCTTCCCTCCTTGCATCACTTTGTAAAAACTTCTCATATGCTAACTTTTTCTCCCTTACTACTCTCTTTACCTCATCATTCCACCAATCACTCTTCTTCTCTCCCGCACCCACTTTCCTGTAGCCACAAACTTCTCCTGAACACTCTAAGACTATATTTTCAAACTTACCCCATACATCTTCGACTCCATTGCCTATACTCTCACTAGCCCATCTATCCTCCAACAGTTGTTTATGTCTTACCCTAACTGTCTGCTCTAGTTTATAAGCCTTCACCTCTCTCTTACCTGCTGCTTCTGTTTTCCTTGTATCCCATCTACCATTTACTCTCACTGTAGCTACAACTAAAAAGTGATCTGATATATCTGTGGCCCTTCTATAAACATGTACATCCTGACGTCTACTCAACAGTCTTTTATCTACCAATACGTAGTCCAGCAAACTACTGTCATTACTAACTATACCACTGACGGGGATAGAACCCGCGATCAGAGTCTCAAAACTCTTGCATTTGTGGTCACAGTGGTGCCTGTGCTAACCTTCCTATGGTACAGAAATATACCTAATTGGATGAATCTTATTGTGGCTAGCTGGCCCGGTGGCTAACGCGACGGTCTGGACTTTTGAGGCTCTATGATCGCAGGTTCTATCCCCGTCCATGGTATGGTTTGTTTGCAATCGTGTCATTACGATTTCGTGAGTCAGTCATTACACCCTACATCATATCTTGTATACTCATCCTTTTTTCTTAAAATATGTATTACCTATAACCAAACCCATTTCTATACAAAGTTCAATCAAAGGGCTCCCATTATCATTTACACCTGGCACCCCAAACTTACCTACCACACCCTCTCTAAAAGTTTCTCCTACTTTAGCATTTAGGTCCCCTACCACAATTACTCTCTCACTTGGCTCAAAAGTTCCTATACATTCGCTTAACATCTCCCAAAATCGTTCTCTCTCTCTACACTCCTCTCTTCTCCAGGTGCATACACACTTATTATGACCCATTTTTCGGATCTGACCCCTATGTAAATTCACATAATCCTTGAATTTATACATTTATATTCCCTCTTCTCCTTCCATAACATTATTTCCACACCTTCCTTAGCTCTAACTCTCTCGGATACTCCTAACTTAATCCCATTTATTTCTCTCCATTGAAACTCACCTACCCCCTTCAGCTTTGTTTCGCTTAGAGCTAGGACATCCAACTTCTTTTCATTCCTAACATTAGCAATCTTCTCTTTCTTATCATCTGCACTACACACACGCACATTCAAACATCCCAGTTTTATAAAGCTTTTCTTCTCTTTTCTAGTGTTTTCTACAGGGGTTAGTATCCCATTGCTTCCGGCATTTTAGTCGCCTCACATGACACACATGGCTTATGGAGGAAAGATTATATGTGTGTGTGTGTATATATATATATATATATATATATATATATATATATATATATATATATATATATATATATATATATATATATATATGCAATAAGATCACAGTAAACAGGTGATTTCAGAATTTGCAAAACAACCACTGTGAAAGAATAGAGAAATTCCAAGCGTTTCGTGACTACATACGAAACGCTTGGAATTTCTCTATTCTTTCACAGAGGTTTTTTTGCATATATATATATATATATATATATATACATATATATATATATATATATATATATATATATATATATATATATATATATATATATATATATGCATGTGCATGCCTGTGTAGTGTGACCTGAGTGCAAGATATACCTGTTATCCATCATGTAAAACAATTACAGGTTTCTGTTTCACACTCACTTGGCAGGACGGTAGTACATCCCTGAGTGGTTGCTGTCTTCCAGCATTGAGGGACTTCAGTGTGAAGTTCCTTAATACACAGTAAAAGAAAGCTTGAAGCGACGGTTTTGGTCCAGGACAAGGTTAGTGACATGCTCAAAGGCTGTGAGAATCTCAAGCAGCTCTTCAACGATCATGTTCTCATACTGAGAGAGTTTAGCATAGTTCATCCTCTCCATCAGTCATTGGTAACTTTCAGTCTGTCTCTAGCTATTTCATTATAATTATTATTATTATTACATTCATGGGGGAGAGATAAAGCCGTAGAGTTTAGCACTCCGCCATGGGGAGGCATTCAGACTCGATTCAAAGAGTGGAGAACAGGTCCAATGACAATTCCATCGAACTGCTGTTAACAGCAGTTCGAGGTTCAGTCCTTCGTCTTCAAAACTCTGTTGGAAGGTTAATGTGCCGGACATGGTTAACCAGACTGTTAGCCTTACTTACCGCCTGGTGAACCGAGGTTAAGAAAAACGAGACTGTTTTTCTTAACCTCGGTTAATGTGCCGCTTGTTTACTGGGAACCTTGAGAAACCTTTCTGCAAGATCTGCTGTTTCTCAGCTGGTTGTTTGAGTTGTTGCAAAATTGAACTGATAAAACATCAATAAAAGATTATTGTGCGTCTGCTAAGAGTCTCTCTTGAACACTAAAGGGAAATTATAAACATATACATCTAAACTACTCGTAGTTTTAGAAAATGAGTTTTAGAGAAACTATAAAAGTTTAAAAAGTGTTTAACTGAACACTTCAAGGTTGAAAGAATGATCCCAGAACTATTTATTACTTAAAGGATGATGAAAGGATCACGTTTTCTTGACATTCCTTTAAGAACAAAGTCACAATACCGAGACTGGAACAATACACAAATAACCTGCACACAGAAGACAGGAGCTTATGAAGACGTTTCGGTCCCATTTGGACCATTTACAAAGTCACACTAACGGAAGAGCGAGACGGAGCCAAAATATATAGGCTAGCTGGAAGGACGGGACAAGAGAGGTGGGATCAGAAGACGGCTTGTGACGTCTACAATATTTGTCTCGCCTGTATGCCACTGAGGAAGCCTGTAAACCAGGCGAAATGTCTCGACAAAACATAACCAACTGTTGCACATGTGTCTTACTGATCTACTCAGACACCAACCTACACCGAAGGACCTGGCTACACCTGGAGACCTGGCTACACCTGGAGACCTGGGTACACCTGGAAACCTGGGTACACCTGGAGACCTAACTACACTTGTACACCTGTCTACACCTGGAGACCTAACTACACTTGTACACCTGTCTACACCTGGAGACCTACCTACACTTGTACACCTGTCTACACCTGGAGACCTCTCTACACCTGGAGCCTGTTTACATTTACACCGACCACTGTGCTCCTCCACAGTGGTCGGTGTTCAGGTGCTCCACCACAGTGGTGGGTGCTCCAGTGCTCCACTACAGTGGTCGGTGCTCCACCACAATGGTCAGTGCTCCATCACAGTGGTCGGTGCTCCAGTGCTATACCACAGTGGTCGGTGCTCCAGTGCTCCACAGTGGTGGGTGCTCCAGTGCTCCACAGTGGTGGGTGCTCCAGTGCTCCACCACAGTGGTGGGTGCTCCAGTGCTCCACAGAGGTTTTTGCTCCAGTGCTCCACCACAGTGGTCGGTGCTCCAGTGCTCCACAACAGTGATCGGTGCTCCAGTGCTCCATCACAGTGGTCCTTGATCCAGTGCTCCACCACAGTGGTCGGTGCTCCAGTGCTCCACCGCAGTGGTCGGTGCTCCAGTGCTCCACCACAGTGGTGGCTCCAGTGCTCCACAGTGGTGGGTGCTCCAGTGCTCCACCTCAGTGGTCGGTGCTCTAGTGCTCCACCACAGTGGCCAGTGCTCCAATGCTCCACCACAGTGGTCGGTGCTACGGTGCTCCACCACAGTGGTCGGTGCTCCAGTGCTCCACCACAGTGGTCGGTGCTCAAGTGCTCCACCACAGTGGTCGGTGCTCCAGTGCTCCACCACAGTGGTCGGTGCTCCAGTGCTCCACCACAGTGGTCGGTGCTCCAGTGCTCCACCTCAGTGGTCGGTGCTCCAGTGCTCCCCACAGTGGTCGGTGCTCCAGTGCTCCAGTGCTCCACAGTGGTCGGTGCTGCAGTGCTCCACCACAGTGGTGGGAGCTCCAGTGCTCCACCTCAGTAGTCCTTGCTCCAGTGCTCCACAGTGATGGGTGTTCCACTGCTCCACCACAGTGGTCGGTGCTCCAGTGCTCCACAACAGTGGTCGGTGCTCCAGTGCTCCACCACAGTGGTCCTTGCTCCAGTGCTCCACCAGTGGTCCTTGCTCCAGTGCTCCACCACAGTGGTCGGTGGTCCTGTGCTCCACCACAGTGGTCGGTGCTCCAGTGCTCCACCACAGTGGTCGGTGCTCCAGTGCTCCACCTCACTGGTCGGTGCTCCAGTGCTCCACCTCACTGGTCGGTGCTCCAGTGCTCCACCTCACTGGTCGGTGCTCCAGTGCTCCACCTCACTGGTCGGTGCTCCAGTGCTCCACCTCACTGGTCGGTGCTCCAGTGCTCCACCACAGTGGTCGGTGCTCCAGTGCTCCACCACAGTGGTCGGTGCTCCAGTGCTTCACAGTGGTGGGTGCTACAGTGCTCCACCAAAGTGGTCGGTGCTCCAGTGCTCCACCACAGTGGTGGCTCCATTGCTCCACCTCAGTGGTCCTTGCTCCAGTGCTCCACCACAGTGGTGGGTGCTCAAGTGCTCCACAGTGGTCGGTGCTCCACCACAGTTGTCGGTGCTTCACCACAGTGGTGGGTGCTCCAGTGCTCCACCTCAGTGATCGGTGCTCTAGTGCTCCACCAGTGGCCGGTTCTCCAATGCTCCACCACAGTGGTCGGTGCTCCAGTGCTCCACCACAGTGGTCGGTGATCCAGTGCTCCACCACAGTGGTCGATACTCCAGTGCTCCACCACAGTGGTGGGTGCTCAAGTGCTCCACCTCAGTGGTCAGTGTTCCAGTGCTCCACCACAGTGGTCTGTGCTCCAGTGCTCCACAGTGGTCGGTGCTCCAGTGCTCCACCACAGTGGTCGGTGCTCCAGTGCTCCACCACAGTGGTTGGTGCTCCAGTGCTCCACCACAGTGGCCGGTGCTCCAGTGCTCCACCTCAGTGGTCGGTGCTCCAGTGCTCCACAGTGGTCGGTGCTCCAGTGCTCCGCCACAGTGGTGGGTGCTACAGTACTCCGCCATAGTGGTCGGTGCTCCAGTGCTCCGCCACAGTGGTGGGTGCTCCAGTGCTCCACAGTGGTCGGTGCCCCACAGTCGATAAATTAGACACATGTGCAACTCTTGGGTATCTTTATTGAGGAAACGTTTCGCCACACAGTGGCTTCATCAGTCCGTACGTAGGAGAAACTTGAAGAACAGGAGGAGAATGAGGTAATCAGTCCCTCAACCTTGAGTCGATGTGTTCAGCCCATCAATCCATCAGTCCATCCATCAAGATTGATGGACTGAACACATCGACTCAAGGTTGAGGGACTGATTACCTCATTCTCCTCCTGTTCTTCAAGTTTCTCCTACGTACGGACTGATGAAGCCACTGTGTGGCGAAACGTTTCCTCAATAAAGATACCCAAGAGTTGCACATGTGTCTAATTTATCAACATGTCGGTTCTCTGAACCATTCATCTGCTCCACAGTCGTCGGTGCTCCAGTGCTCCACCACAGTGGCCGGTGCTCCAGTGGTCCACCTCAGTGGTGGGTGTTCCAGTGCTCCACCACAGTGGTGGGTGCTCCAGTGCTCCACCACAGTGGTGGGTGCTCCAGTGCTCCACCACAGTGGTGGGTGCTCCAGTGCTCCACCACAGTGGTGAGTGCTCCAGTGCTCCACCTCAGTGGTCCTTGCTCCAGTGCTGCACAGTGATGGGTGTTCCAATGCTCCACCACAGTGGTCGGTGCTCCAGTGCTCCACAACAGTGGTCGGTGCTCCAGTGCTCCACCACAGTGGTGGGTGCTCCAGTGCTCCATTAAAGTGGTGGGTGCTCCAGTGCTCCACCTCAGTGGTCGGTGCTCCACCTCACTGGTCGGTGCTCCAGTGCTCCACCACAGTGGTCGGTGCTCCAGTGCTCCACCACAGTGGTCGGTGCTCCAGTGCTCCACCACAGTGGTGGGTGCTCCAGTGATCCACCAGTGGTGGGTGCTCCAGTGCTCCACCACAGTGGTGGGTGCTCCAGTGCCCCACCACAGTGGTGGGTGCCCCAGTGCTCCACCACAGTGGTGGGTGCTCCAGTGCTCCACCACAGTGGTGGGTGCTCCAGTGCTCCACCACAGTGGTGGGTGCTCCAGTGCTCCACCACAGTGGTGGGTGCTCCAGTGCTCCACCACAGTGGTGGGTGCTCCAGTGCTCCACAGTGGTCGGTGCTCCACCACAGTGGTGGGTGCTCCAGTGCTCCACCACAGTGGTCAGTGCTTCACCACAGTGGTGGGTGCTCCAGTGCTCCACCTCAGTGGTCGGTGCTATAGTGCTCCACCACAGTGGCCGGTGCTCCAATGCTCCACCACAGTGGTCGGTGCTCCAATGCTCTACCACAGTGGTCGGTGCTCCAGTGCTCCACCACAGTGGTGGGTGCTCCAGTGCTCCACCACAGTGGTGGGTGCTCCAGTGCTCCACCTCAGTGGTCGGTGCTCCAGTGCTCCACTACAGTGGTCTGTGCTCCACCACAGTGGTCGGTGCTCCAGTGCTCCACCACAGTGGCCGGTGCTCCAGTGCTCCACAGTGGTCGGCGCTCCAGTGCTCCACAGTGGTCGGTGCTCCAGTGCTCCACAGTGGCCGGTGCTCCAGTGCTTTACCTCAGTGGTCGGTGCTCTAGTGCTTCACAGTGGTCGGTGCTCCAGTGCTCCGCCACAGTGGTGGGTGTTCCAGTGCTCCTCCACAGTGGTCGGTGCTCCGCCACAGTGGGTGCTCCAGTGCTCCGCCACAGTGGTGGGTGCTCCAGTGCTCCGCCACAGTGGTCGGTGCTCCGCCACAGTGGGTGCTCCAGTGCTCCGCCACAGTGGTGGGTGTTCCAGTGCTCCACCAGAGTGGTGGGTGCTCCAGTGTTCCGCCAGAGTGGTGGGTGTTCCAGTGCTCCACCACAGTGGTCGGGGCTCCAGTGCTCCGCCACAGTGGTCGGTGCTCCAGTGCTCCGCCACAGTGGTCGGTGCTCCAGTGCTCCGCCACAGTGGTCGGTGCTCCAGTGCTCCGCCACAGTGGTCGGTGCTCCAGTGCTCCACCACAGTGGTCGGTGCTCCAGTGCTCCACCACAGGATCATTAGCTACGCCTCGTGACCTCTGACACACTGCTTATTACTCAATTATCAGAAGAATTATCAAGTTGAATGACCCACAGGGATTTAGCGAATCTAGTAAAATAATAATAACAATAATTGTAATAATAATAGTGCCAGCATCAGAGAAGGGATGTTTTATGTCACAAAGATCAGTGTCACGGTTTATCCCTGAGTAGTAAACCAACAATATCTTTCAGCACATCATCCAACAAAACCTGTTGCTTCACCTACATAAAAAACAATACCAGGATATACTGGAAGATCTTCCCCGGCTGCCTCACACATTTCTTTCCTAGAAGTGAAGGGAAGTTCCCGGGTGTGAGCTGCCTCGTATTAACCTACCTCCATATTTATGCCTCTCATTACACTAACAAAATTTTCATTATATATATTTATTCAATAGTACTGTTTATATCTCTTAAGAAAGTAAATACATAGGAATATATATATATATATATATATATATATATATATATATATATATATATATATATATATATATATATATATATATATATATATATATGCAATAAGATCACAGTAAACAGGTGATATCACAATATGCAAAACACTGTGAAAGAATAGCGAAATTCCAATGGCTTTCTTGACTTCTCACATTATCCAGGGAATACACAAAACATCAACAGGAAGGCATATAAAGGGTCAAAACTAATATCACAATCAGATCCCCACAACAACACTACATCTCACAATCACGTCACCAAAACACTACACCTCACAATCACGTCACTACAACAAAATTGCACCTCACAATCACGTCACCACAACAAGACTACACCTCACAATCACGTCACCACAACACTACACCTCACAATCATGTCACAACACTATACCTCACAATCATGTCACAACACTATACCTCACAATCACGTCACCACAACACTACACCTCACAATCACGTCACCACAACAACACTACACCTCACAATCACGTCACCACAACAACACTACACCTCACAATCACGTCACCACAACACTACACCTCACAATCATGTCACCACAACACTACACCTCACAATCCTCACTATACAGTGTGTGGAGACCAACAACACACTGTGTGATGGAGACCAACAAGACACTGTGTGATGGAGACCAACAACACACTGTGTGATGGAGACCAACAACACACTGTGTGATGGAGACCAACAACACACTGTGTGATGGAGACCAACAACACACTGTGTGATGGAGACCAACAACACACTGTGTGATGGAGACCTACAACACACTGTGTGATGGAGACCAACAACACACTGTGTGATGGAGACCAACAACACACTGTGTGATGGAGACCAACAACACACTGTGTGGAGACCAACAACACACTGTGTGATGGAGACCTACAACACACTGTGTGATGGAGACCAACAACACACTGTGTGATGGAGACCAACAACACACTGTGTGATGGAGACCAACAACACACTGTGTGGAGACCAACAACACACTGTGTGATGGAGACCAACAACACACTGTATGATGGAGACCAACAACACACTGTATGATGGAGACCAACAACATACTGTGTGGAGACCAACAACACACTGTGTGATGGAGACCAACAACACACTGTGTGATGGAGACCAACAACACACTGTGTGATGGAGACCAACAACACACTGTGTGGAGACCAACAACACACTGTGTGATGGAGGCCAACAACAAACTGTGATGGAGACCAACAACACACTGTGTGATGGAGACCAACAACACACTGTGTGATGGAGACCAACAACACACAGTGTGATGGAGACCAACAACACACTGTGTGATGGAGACCAACAACACACTGTGTGGAGACCAACAACACACTGTGTGATGGTGACCAACAACACACTGTGTGATGGAGACAAACAACACACTGTGTGATGGAGACCAACAACACACTGTGTGATGGAGACCAACAACACACAGTGTGATGGAGACCAACAACACACAGTGTGATGGAGACCAACAACACACTGTGTGATGGAGACCAACAACACACTGTGTGATGGAGACCAACAACACACTGTGTGATGGAGACCAACAACACACAGTGTGATGGAGACCAACAACACACTGTGTGATGGAGACCAACAACACACTGTGTGGAGACCAACAACACACAGTGTGATGGAGACCAACAACACACAGTGTGATGGAGACCAACAACACACTGTGTGATGGTGACCAACAACACACTGTGTGATGGTGACCAACAACACACTGTGATGGTGACCAACAACACACTGTGTGGAGACCAACAACACACTGTGATGGAGGCCAACAACACACTGTGTGGAGACCAACAACACACTGTGTGATGGTGACCAACAACACACTGTGTGATGGTGACCAACAACACACTGTGATGGTGACCAACAACACACTGTGTGGAGACCAACAACACACTGTGTGGAGACCAACAACACACTGTGATGGTGACCAACAACACACTGTGATGGTGACCAACAACACACTGTGTGATGGTGACCAACAACACACTGTGATGGTGACCAACAACACACTGTGTGGAGACCAACAACACACTGTGATGGTGACCAACAACACACTGTGTGGAGACCAACAACACACTGTGATGGTGACCAACAACACACTGTGATGGAGACCAACAACACACTGTGTGGAGACCAACAACACACTGTGTACTTAAGAATGTTGAGGGCACACTGATACTTTTTCAGTTTTATTTTTGAGGATAAAATTCAACATATGTGCTCATTACAAAGAGTATGTGTGTCTAAGATATATTCCCAACCCTTCCTCGGGAGATGATTCACAACATTCAATTACCTGTCACCTACCTATATATTGCTAGGTGAGCGCGAGTAGCAGATAAACCAAACTTGTCCATACGACTCTTACTGGTTGGGAATTGAACCTGTTATCCTTCGAGTGTGAGCCTGGCTTGTCTCCTGACACAGAGTGAAGTTCACTCTCACACACTCTCAGCACAAGTGACCACTTGAAACACAAGCCAACCAGGACAAATCTTCACACGAACTAGTTGTAGGAAATGTTAAGTTTCAACTAACCGACCTTGCTTTGATTCTCCAAGTTTGTTTATTTATATATATATATATATATATATATATATATATATATATATATATATATATATATATATATATATATATATATATATATATATATATATATATATATGTCGTGCGAATATGTAAAACTGGTCAATTAGCAAGAACTCATTGAAAATGAAGTCCTTTCTAAAATTTTCTCTTATACGTTTAAAGATATATTATTTTCATTATTGTTGATGTAAAAAAATATAATTTTGCACCAAAGGGAACTTAGAAAACTTACCTAACCTTATTATAACAAGAATAATTTATTTTAGCCTCACCCAACTAAATATATTTTAGATTTGTTTACAATAATTTAATACTAAACAAACACAGTGAAATATATTTTTTTCGTTAGGTTCAGAATAATTTTGGCGAAATTATTGCATACACAAATTTTCACTTGTCCTATATGGCAAGATGAGCGTTGCTATTTATGCGAAGATCCCAAGTTCTGCCTATTCGGCACGACATTATATATATATATATATATATATATATATATATATATATATATATATATATATATATATATATATATATATAATATATATATATATATATATATATATTATATATATATATATATGTGAGAGAGAGAGAGAGAGAGAGAGATACAGGTTGTAGGTTGGTAGACAGCAACCATCCAGGGAGGTACTACCGTCCTGCCAAGTGAGTGTAAAACGAAAGCCTGTAATTGTTTTACATGATGGTAGGATTGCTGGTGTCTTTTGTCTGTCTCATAAATATGCAAGATTACAGGTACGTCTTGCTACTTCTACTTACACTTAGGTCACACTACACATACATGTACACGTTTATTTATACACACTCATTTGAGTTTTTTTTATTTCATCTTAATAGTTCTTGGTCTTATCACACACAAAGTGGGAGTTGTCACAGCTGCTCTTTGCTGATGACACTGTGCTCTTGGGAGATTCTGAAGAGAAGTTGCAGAGATTGGTGGATGAATTTGGTAGGGTGTGCAAAAGAAGAAAATTAAAGGTGAATACAGGAAAGAGTAAGGTTATGAGGATAACAAAAAGATTAGGTGATAAAAGATTGAATATCAGATTGGAGGGAGAGAGTATGGAGGAGGTGAATGTATTCAGATATTTGGGAGTGGACGTGTCAGCGGATGGGTCTATGAAAGATGAGGTGAATCATAGAACTGATGAGGGGAAAAGAGTGAGTGGTGCACTTAGGAGTCTGTGGAGACAAAGAACTTTGTCCTTGGAGGCAAAGAGGGGAATGTATGAGAGTATAGTTTTACCAACGCTCTTATATGGGTGTGAAGCATGGGTGATGAATGTTGCAGCGAGAAGGCTGGAGGCAGTGGAAATGTCATGTCTGAGGGCAATGTGTGGTGTGAATATAATGCAGAGAATTCGTAGTTTGGAAGTTAGGAGGAGGTGCGGGATTACCAAAACTGTTGTCCAGAGGGCTGAGGAAGGGTTGTTGAGGTGGTTCGGACATGTAGAGAGAATGGAGCGAAACAGAATGACTTCAAGAGTGTATCAGTCTGTAGTGGAAGGAAGGCGGGGTAGGGGTCGGCCTAGGAAAGGTTGGAGAGAGGGGGTAAAGGAAGTTTTGTGTGCGAGGGGCTTGGACTTCCAGCAGGCATGCGTGAGCGTGTTTGATAGGAGTGAATGGAGACAAATGGTTTTTAATACTTGACGTGCTGTTGGAGTGTGAGCAAAGTAACATTTATGAAGGGGTTCAGAGAAACCGGCAGGCCGGACTTGAGTCCTGGAGATGGGAAGTACAGTGCCTGCACTCTGAAAGAGGGGTGTTAATGTTGCAGTTTAAAAACTGTAGTGTAAAGCACCCTTCTGGCAAGACAGTGATGGAGTGAATGATGGTGAAAGTTTTTCTTTTTCGGGCCACCCTGCCCTGGTGGGAATCGGCCGGTGTGATAATAATAATAAAAAAAAAGTTCATGGTCTTATTATTTTTCCTTTTATATCCATGGGGAAGTGGAATAAGAATCTTTCCTCCGTAAGCCATGCGTGTTGTAAAAGTCAACTAAAATGCCGGGAACAATGGGCTAGTAACCCATTTTCCTGTAATTACTAAAAAGAATAAGAAGAAAATTGTCAAAGTGGGAAGTCTGAATGTGCGTGGATGTTGTGCAAATGATAAGAAAGAGATGATTGTGGATGTTATGAATGAGAAGAAGCTGGATATCCTGGCTTTAAGTGAAACAAAGCTGAAGGGGGTGGGAGAGTTTCAGTGGAGAGGAATAAATGGGATTAGGTCAGGGGTTTCAAATAGAGTTAGAGCTAAAGAAGGAGTAGCAATAATGATGAAGGATAAGTTATGGCAGGAAAAGAGGGACTATAAATGTATTAATTCAAGGATTATGTGGAGTAAAATAACGATTGGATGTGAAAAGTGGGTTATAAAAAGCGTGTATGCACCTGGAGAAGAGAGAAGTGTAGAGGAGAGAGAGAGATTTTGGGAAATGTTGAGTGAATGCGTGGGGAGTTTTGAATCATGCGTGAGAGTAATGGTGGTTGGGGATTTCAATGCAAAAGTGGGTAAAAATGTTATGGAGGGAGTAGTAGGTAAATTTGGGGCGCCAGGGGTAAATGTAAAAGGGAAGCCTTCAATTGAGCTATGTGTAGAAAGAAATTTGGTAATAAGTAATACATATTTTATGAAAAAAGAGGATAAATAAATATACAAGGTATGATGTAGCACGTAATGAAAGTAGTTTATTAGATTATGTATTGGTGGATAAAAGGTTGATGGGTAGGCTCCAGGATGTACATGTTTATAGAGGGGCAACTGATATATCGGATCATTATTTAGTTGTAGCTACAGTTAGAGTAAGAGGTAGATGGGAAAAGAGGAAGGTGGCAACAACAAGTAAGAGGGAGGTGAAAGTGTATAAACTAAGGGAGGAGGAAGTTCGGGTGAGATTTAAGCGACTATTGGCAGAAAGGTGGGCTAGTGCAAAGATGAGTAGTGGGGGGGGTTGAAGAGGGTTGGAATAGTTTTAAAAATGCAGTATTAGAATGTGGGGCAGAAGTTTGTGGTTATAGGAGGGTGGGGGCAGGAGGAAAGAGAAGTGATTGGTGGAATGAAGTAAAGGGTGTGATGAAAGAGAAAAAGGTAGCTTATGAGAGGTTTTTACAAAGCAGAAGTGTTATACGAAGAGCAGAGTATATGGAGAGTAAAAGAAAGGTGAAGAGAGCGGTGAGAGAGTGCAAAAGGAGAGCAGATGATAGAGTGAGAGAGACACTGTCAAGAAATTTTAATGAAAATAAGAAAAAATTTTGGAGTGAGTTAAACAAGTTAGGAGAGCCTAGGGAAAGTATGGATTTGACAGTTAAAAACAGAGTAGGGGAGTTAGTAGATGGGGAGATGGAGGTATTAGGTATATGGCGAGAATATTTTGAGGAACTTTTAAATGTTAAGGAAGAAAGAGAGGCGGTAATTTCATGCACTGGTCAGGGAGGTATACCATCTTTTAGGAGTGAAGAAGAGCAGAATGTAAGTGAGGGGGGAGGTACGTGAGGCATTACGTAGAATGAAAGGGGGTAAAGCAGCTGGAACTGATGAGATCATGACAGAAATGTTAAAAGCAGGGGGGTTGGTACTTTTGTTTAATAAATGTATGAAAGAGGGGAAGGTACCTAGGGATTGATGGAGAGCATGTATAGTCCATTTATATAAAGGGAAAGGGGACAAAAGAGATAGTAAAAATTATAGAGGAATAAGTTTACTGAGTATACCAGGAAAAGTGTACGGTAGGGTTATAATTGAAAGAATTAGAGGTAAGACAGAATGTAGGATTGCAGATGAGCAAGGAGGCTTCAGAGTGGGTAGGGGATGTGTAGATCAAGTGTTTACATTGAAGCATATATGTGAACAGTATTTAGATAAAGGTAGGGTAGTTTTTATTGCATTTATGGATTTAGAAAAGGCATATGATAGAGTGGATAGAGAAGCAATGTGGCAGATGTTGCAAGTATATGGAATAGGTGGTAAGTTATTAAATGCTATAAAGTTTTTTTATGAGGATAGTGAGGCTCAGGTTAGGGAGTGTAGAAGAGAGGGAGACTACTTCCCGGTAAAAGTAGGTCTTAGACAGGGATGTGTAATGTCACCATGGTTGTTTAATATATTTATAGATGGGGTTGTAAAGGAAGTAAATGCTAGGGTGTTCGGGAGAGGGGTGGGATTAAATTTTGGGGAATCAAATTCAAAATGGGAATTGACACAGTTACTTTTTGCTGATGATACTGTGCTTATGAGAGATTCTAAAGAAAAATTGCAAAGGTTAGTGGATGTGTTTGGGAATGTGTAAAGGTAGAAAGTTGAAAGTGAACATAGAAAAGAGTAAGGTGATGAGGGTATCAAATGATTTAGATAAAGAAAAATTGGATATCAAATTGGGGAGGAGGAGTATGGAAGAAGTGAATGTTTTCAGATACTTGGGAGTTGACGTGTCGGCGGATGGATTTATGAAGGATGAGGTTAATCATAGAATTGATGAGGGAAAAAAGGTGAGTGGCGCATTGAGGTATATGTGGAGTCAAATAACGTTATATATGGAGGCAAAGAAGGGAATGCATGAAAGTATAGTAGTACCAACACTCTTATATGGGTGTGAAGCTTGGGTGGTAAATGCAGGAGCGAGGAGACGGTTGGAGGCAGTGGAGATGTCCTGTCTAAGGGCAATGTGTGGTGTAAACATTATGCAGAAAATTCGGAGTGTGGAAATTAGGAAAAGGTGTGGAGTTAATAAAAGTATTAGTCAGAGGGCAGAAGAGGGGTTGTTGAGGTGGTTTGGTCATATAGAGAGAGGGGATCAAAGTAGAATGGCATGGAAAGCATATAAATCTATAGGGGAAGGAAGGCGGGGTAGGGGTCGTCCTCGAAAGGGTTGGAGAGAGGGGGTAAAGGAGGTTCTGTGGGCGAGGGGCTTGGACTTCCAGCAAGCGTGCGTGAGCGTGTTAGATAGGAGTGAATGGAGACGAATGGTACTTGGGACCTGACGATCTGTTGGAGTGTGAGCAGAGTAATATTTAGTGAAGGGATTCAGGGAAACCGGTTATTTTCATATAGTCGGACTTCAGTCCTGGAAATGGGAAGTACAATGCCTGCACTTTAAAGGAGGGGTTTGGGATATTGGCAGTTTGGAGGGATGTGTTGTGTATCTTTATATGTATATGCTTGTAAACTGTTGTATTCTGAGCACCTCTGCAAAAACAGTGATAATGTGCGAGTGTGGTGAAAGTGTTGAATGATGAAAGTATTTTCTTTTTGGGGATTTTCTTTCTTTTTTGGGTCACCCTGCCTCGGTGGTAGACGGCCGACTTGTTGAAAAAAAAAATATATATATATGTGTGTATGTGTGTATGTGTGTATGTGTGTGTGTGTGTGTGTGTGTGGTGTAGGATAGGTAAAATTGGTCATTTAGCAAGAACTCGGTTAAAATTAAGTCCTTTCTGAAATTTTCTCTTATACGTTTAGAGATATATATTTTTTTTCATTTATATTAACATAATAATTAATATTTTTGTGCTAGAAGGACCTTAGAAAACTTATCTAACCTTATTATAACAAACGCAACTTAATTTAGTCTAATCCAACTAAATATATTTTAGACAAGTTTACAGTAATTTAACAATAAACAAACACAATGAAATATATTTTTTTTCGCTAGGTTCAGAATGACTTTGCGAAATTATTGTATACACAAATTTTAGATTGGGAAGAAGAGCATTGCTATATAAACCAAAATCGCAAGTTTTACCTATTCGGCACGACATAATTATATATATATATATATATATATATGTACCCACCGAGCAAGTGGTATTGATCAATAACAAAACTGCAATAGCCAAGGAGTCGAACCCATGCTGTTTTGGCCCGAATCATGGTGAGAGAAAACGCATGACGCTTTAGACCACTATACCATGCAGTCCTTAACAATGGTGCATCCAGCCAAGCTAGATGTTGTACCCACCATCGAAGGACATACGGTGGTGTGGACGCCTCTGATCAATGCCACTTGTTCCGTGCGTACAAAAATATAATATACTGCTTGCAGAGAGGTTGCAGAGGTTGGTTGATGAGTTTGATAATGCATGTAAAAGAAGGAAATTAAAAGTGAATACGTATAGGAAAGAGTAAGGTAATGAGTTTAACAAAACAAATTAGGTAACATAAGCTTGGATATCAGACTGGAGGGAGAGAGTGTGGAGGAGGTGAATACATTCAGATAGTTGGGAGTGGAGACGTCCGCAGATGAGTCTATGAAAAAGGGAGTGAATCATAGAATTGATGAGGGAGAAAAATGTGAGTGGTGCACTGGAGAGTCTGTGGAGACGAAAAACATTATCCACATTAGTTATGCCAGTTCACTCATATGTGTGTGTGAAGAATGTTGCAACAAGGAGATGGCTGGAGGCAGTGGAGATGTCATGTCTGTGGGCAATGTGTGGTGTGAATATAATGCAGAGAATTCATAGTTTGGAAATTAGGAGGAGATGCGGATTACCAAAACTATTATCCAGAGGACTGAGGAGTTCTTGAGGTGGTTCAGACATGTAGAGAGGACAGAACAAAATAGAATGACTTCGAGTGTGTATAAATCTGAAGTGGAGGGAAGGCAGGGTAGGGGTCGGCCTTGGATAGGTTGGAGGGAGGGGATAAAGGAGCATTTCGACACCTTACATAGGTGTTGAAATGCTATTCTTAGGTTTGCTAGGCGCCCATATGCTGCAGCAGTTATTCGGTTGATGTGCACCTCAGAGGATGAGCTCGGTATCATGCTCACCCTAAGATCCTTTTCCTTGAGTGACTTTTGCAGCCTTTGGTCTCTAGCCTGTACTCTGTCTGCGGTCTGCTTTCAACCTCCCCAATCTTCATTACTGTGCAATTGGTGGGGTTAAACTCAAGAGGCCAGTTGTTGGATCAGGCTTGCAGCCTGTCCAGATCCTTTTGTAGTCCTACCTGATCCTCATCCATTTGAATTCTCCGCATTAGCTTCACATCGTCTGCAAACAGGGACACTTCTCATTGTAAGCAAATACAAAATGTATTTCCTTGTAAAGGTTACAATATGTGATTACATTTTATAATTTGTTAGGTACATCCACATTTACCAGAAATAGCAACGGCCCTAGTACTGACCTCTGAGGAACCCCGCTCGTCACAAGCACCCACTCCTTCTTGTCAGTTATTCTCTGATACACTGCAGTGCCTTTATTGTGATTCCTGCCTGCTCCTCTAGCTTTTGTACTAATATCTTGTGCGGAACTGTATCGAAAGCCAAGAAAGTCCAAGAAAATGCAGTCTACCCACCCCTCTCTTTCCTGTCTTACTTCTGTCACCACTAGATTTGTGACACAAAATTTTCCCTCGCTGAAACCGTGCTGTTATCGTGTATAAGCTCATTACTTTCTAGGTGCTCAACCACTTTTCCCCTGATAAGCTTCTCCATCACTTTGCATTCCATATATGTCAGTGACGCTGATCTGTAGTTTAATGCTGCCTGCCTGCGTGTGCGTGCGTGCATGCGTGCGCGCGCGGTGTGTGTACTCGCCTAATTGTGCTTGCAGGGGTCGAGACTCGGGTCGAGACTCAGCTCGTGCGTGTGTGTGTGTGTACTCACCTATTTGTACTCACCTATTTGTGGTTGCAGGGGTCGAGTCCTAGCTCCTGGCCCCGCCTCTTCACCGGTTGCTACTAGGCCCTCTCTCTCCCCGCTCCATGAGCTTTATCAAACCTCGTCTTAAAACTGTGTATGGTTCCTGCCTCCACTACGTCATTTTCTAGGCTATTCCACTGCCTTACAACTCTATGACTGAAGAAATACTTCCTACTATCTCTCTGACTCATTTGTGTCTTCAACTTCCAATTGTGGCCTCTTGTTTCTGTGTCCCCTCCCTGGAACATCCTGTCCTTGTCCACCTTGTCTATTCCACGCAGTATTTTATATGTCGTTATCATGTCTCCCCTGACCCTCCTGTCCTCCAGTGTCGTCAGGCCGATTTCCCTTAATCTTTCTTCATAGGACATTCCCCTTAGCTCTGGAACTAACCTTGTTGCAAACCTTTGTACTTTCTCTAGTTTCTTGACGTGCTTTATCAAGTGCGGGTTCCAAACAGGTGCTGCATACTCTAGTATGGGCCTGACATACACGGTGTACAGTGTCTTGAATGATTCCTTACTAAGGTATCGGAATGCTGTTCTCAGGTTTGCCAGGCGCCCATATGCTGCAGCAGTTATCTGATTGATGTGTGCTTCCGGAGACATGCTCGGTGTTATACTCACCCCAAGATCTTTCTCCTTGAGTGAGGTTTGCAGTCTTTGGCCACCTAGCCTGTACTCTGTCTGTGGTCTTCTGTGCCCTTCCCCTATCTTCATGACTTTGCATTTGGCAGGATTAAATTCGAGAAGCCATTTGCTGGACCAGGTGTCCAGTCTGTCCAGGTCTCTTTGAAGTCCTGCCTGGTCCTCATCAGATTTAATTCTCCTCATTAACTTCACATCATCTGCAAACAGGGACACTTCTGAGTCTAACCCTTCCGTCATGTCGTTCACATATACCAAAAATAGCACTGGTCCTAGGACCGACCCCTGTGGGACCCCGCTCGTCACAGGTGCCCACTGTGATACATCATTACGTACCATGACTCGTTGTTGCCTCCCTGTCAGGTATTCTCTGATCCATTGCAGTGCCCTTCCTGTTATATGCGCCTGATGCTCTAGCTTCTGCACTAATCTCTTGTGAGGAACTGTGTCAAAGGCCTTCTTGCAGTCCAAGAAGATGCAATCAACCCACCCCTCTCTCTCTTGTCTTACTTCTGTTATTTTATCATAAAACTCCAGAAGGTTTGTGACACAGGATTTGCCTTCCGTGAATCCGTGCTGGTTGGCATTTATACTCCTGTTCCGTTCCAGGTGCTCCACCACTCTCCTCCTGATAATCTTCTCCATAATTTTGCATACTATACACGTCAATGACACAGGTCTATAGTTTAGTGCCTCTTTTCTGTCTCCTTTTTTGAAAATGGGAACTACATTTGCCGTCTTCCATACCTCAGGTAGTTGCCCAGTTTCCAGGGATGTGTTGAAGATTGTGGTAAGTGGTATGCACAACATATCTGCTCCCTCTCTAAGGACCCACGGAGAGATGTCCGGTCCCATTGCCTTTGAGGTATCGATGTCCCTTAGCAGTTTCTTCACCTCCTCCTCATCTGTATGTATGTCGTCCAACACTTGTCGGTGTATTCCTTGTTGGTGTCCCCATCTGGTCTGTCCCCCCAGAGTCCTTCCTGTCTCTACTGTAAATACTTCCTTAAATCTCGTGTTGAGCTCCTCACATACCTCTTGATCGTTTCTTGTGAGTTCTCCACCTTCTTTCCTCAGCCTTATCACCTGGTCCTTGACTGTTGTCTTCCTCCTAATGTGGCTATACAGCAGTTTCGGGTCAGATTTGACTTTCGATGCTATGTCGTTTTCATACTGTCGCTGGGCCTCCCTCCTTATCTGCGCATACTCGTTTCTGGCTCTTCTACTAATCTCCTTGTTTTCCTGGGTCCTATGCCTCCTGTACCTTTTCCATTCTCTGTTGCACTTAGTTTTTGCCTCCCTACACCTTCGGGTAAACCAAGGACTCGTTTTGGTCTTCC